>NC_081375.1:28681520-28719020 GCF_030684315.1 Stegostoma tigrinum
CTCTCTCCAGTCCTCAGGTGCGACTCCAGTGGATAGCGAGGATGCAAAGATCTTCGCAAGTGGCAAAGCAATTGCACTTCTCACTTCCCAAAGCAGCCGAGGACAAATCCGGTCCGGGCCTGGCGACTTGTCAATCTTAATGTTTGACAAAATTTTCAGCACATCAGCTTCCTCTATCTCTATCCATTTCAGCATGCACACCTGCTCTTCAAAGGTTTCATTCACTACAAAGTTCGTTTCTTTTGTAAAGACAGAAGCAAAAAACTCATTTAGGGCTTCCCCTACCTCCTCAGACTCCACGCACAAGTTCCCTATGCTATCCCTGATCGGCCCTATTCTTTCTTTGACCATTCTCTTATCCCTCACATAAGTGTAAAATGCCTTTGTGTTCTCCCTAATCCGTTCTGCCAAGCCTTTCTCGTGCTCCCTCCTGGCTCTCCTCAGACCATCGTGCTCCTTCCTTGCCTGCGTGTAATCCTCTCTAGCTGAACTTGACCTTAGCTTCCCCCACCTTATGTAAGCTACCTTCTTCCTTTTCACAAGAAGCTCCACCGCTCTCGTCATCCAAGCTTCCTTTATCTTACCCCTTCTTGCCTGTCTCAGAGGGACATATTTACTCATCACACGCAACAACTGTTCCTTAAACAGTCTCCACATGTCTATAGTTCCCTTACCATGGAACAATTGCTCCCAGTCCATGCTTCCTAACTCATGTCTAATCGCATCATAGTTTCCTCTTCCCCAATTAAATATCCTCCCATTTTGCCTAATCCTTTCCTTCTCCATAGCTATGTAGAATGTGAGGCAGTTATGGTCACTATCACCAAAATGCTCTCCCACCACAAGATCTGATACCTGCCCTGGCTCATTTCTGAGCACCAAGTCTAGAATGGCCTCTCTCCTCGTCAGCCTGTCAACGTACTGAGTTAGGAAACCCTCCTGAACACACCTTACAAAAACAGCTCCATTCAAATCTTCTGCTCGAAGGAGGTTCCAATCAATATTAGGAAAGTTAAAGTCACCCATTACAACAACCCTACTGTGTCCACACTTTTCCAAAATCTGCCGACCTATGCTTTCTTCAATCTCCCTGCTGCTACTGGGGGGCCTGTAGTAAACCCCTAACGAGGTGACTACTCCCTTGCTGTTCCTAATTTCCACCCATACTGACTCAGTAGGCAGATCTTCCTCGACAAAGGAAGCTTCTGTAGCTGTGATACCCTCTCTGATTCGTAGTGCTACACCCCCTCCTCATTCTTTTTAAATGTTCTAAACCCTGGAACATCCAGCAACCATTCCTGCCCCTGAGAAACCCATGTCTCTGTTCTGGCCACAACATCATAGCACCAGGTACTGATCCATGCTCTAAGTTCATCACTTTTATTCCTGATACTCCTTGCGTTAAAGCAAACACACTTTAACTGATCCCTTGGTTCCTTCCCGGGAAAATCCTTCCCACTAGCTGGTCTACCTCTTGCTACTGCCTCACCTGCATCAACCTCCGGTATACAGCTCAGGTTCCCACACCCCTGCCATACTAGTTTAAACCCTCTCGAACTACTCGAGCAAACCTTCCACCCAGGACATTGGTCCCCTTCCAGTTCAGATGCAACCCGTCCTTCTTGTACAGGTCCCACCTTCCCCAGAAGGCATCCCAATTATCTACATATCTGAAGCCCTCCCTCCTACACCAGCTGCGCAGCCACATGTTAAGCTGCACCCGCTCCCTGTTCCTCGCCTCGCTATCTCGTGGCACCGGTAGTAAACTAGAGAACACTACTCTGTTCGTCCTGCTTTGCAGCTTCCATCCTAACTCCCTGAAATCACTTTTTATATCCTCAATCCTTTTTCTGGCTATATCATTTGTGCCAATATGTAACACGATTTCTGGCTGTTCGCCCTCCCCTTTTAGAACCTTATACACCTGATCGGAGACATACACCCACACTCCAACTCTCTCTATCATGCAGACACAAACACACTCCACCTCTCTCACACACACACGCTCAAGCCCAGCGTCTCTCTCTCTCTCACATGCGCGCGCGCACACACACACACACACACTCTCCACCTCACACACACACATAAACACACTCTCCACCTCTCACAGACACACACACTCCCCACCTTTCTCATACACACATAATCACTCTCCACCTCTCTCACACACACAGACACACTCTACGCATCTCCTACACTTACAGAAACTCCCCAAAACTCTCACCCACACATGCACATACTGTCCATGTATTTCTTTCTCTCTCACATACACATACAGACATGCACACGCAGACACACACTCCACCTCACACACTGACTCACTCTCTACCTTATACACACACAGACACTCTCTCTCAAACACACACACTCCACACCTCTCTTGCTTGCACAGACATAGGCACACACACACACCACTTCACCTCAAACATACTCAAACACCCTCCAAGTATCACACAGACGAACACATACACACTTTTCCCCTCACACATACACTCACACAGAAACAGGCTCCGCCTCTCTCTCTCTCACTCAAACACACACTCCATCTCAAACACACTCGCACATACTCTCCAACTGTCTCTCAGACACACACTCTCGCACACACACCCCACCTCAAACACACATACATATACACTCCACCTCTCACAGACATACACACACTCCCCACCTGCCTCAAACACACAATCACCCTCCACCTCCCTCTCTCTCACACACAGACACACTCTACGCTCCTCCTACACATATAGAAACTCTCTAAAACACTCACACACATGGACATACTGTCCACTTATTTCTTTCTCTCACACATAAACATATCGCCATACACACACACTCCACTTCACGCACTGATTCACTCTCTACCTTATACACACACTCCATCTCTCTCACACACACTGACATTCTCCACCTCTCTCTCTCACTCATACACTGACACACACACTCCCCACCTCGCTCTCATATACACACTTGACACATCTCTCTCACACATCACACACTCCCAAAACACTCTCTCTCCCCTCCATACACACACACACACACACACACACACACACACTCCAGCTCTGTCTCTCTTAAACAGACACAAAAACACACCTGCGCATACACATCCCACCTCTCACAGATGCACACACTCTCACTCTCCACCTCTCTGTCATACACACTCTACACATCGCTCTCATACATCACACACACCTCAAAACTCTCTCATACACAGACACTCCACCTGACAACCACACAAACCCCACCTCAAAAACACATACACACACATACATATTCTCTACCTCTCGCACACACTCAACCTCACACACACACAGCCCACTTCCCTGTCACACACACACGCACTCCACCCTCTCTCTCACACACACACACACTGTCCACCTCACCCCCAGACTCAAGCACACACTCCAACTCTCTCTCATATACACACGCAATCTACTCTCTCTTTCTCACACACACACAGCCCACCTCCCCCTCACATATATGCACAATCCACCGTCTCTCTCATACACATACACTATCTACTTCTCACTCTCACACACAGGCACATACGCACACACACAACCTCTCTCTCACTCACACACGCACTTTCCACCTCACATACCCACATTCTCCACCTCTCTCATGGACGCTCAGGCACACACCTCTCCTCACACACATATGTACACTCCACTAATCTCACACACACACACACACACACACACACACACACACACACACACACACACACACACACACACACACACACACACAACCACATCCACCCCTACTCACACACATTCACCACCTCACCCACACACTTGACCCCACGCACACACGTACACTCCACCTCTCAACACACACACACATACACACAGTCTAACTCTCTCTATCATGCAGACACAAACACACACTCTACCTCTCACACACACATTCCACCTCGTGCACATACTTAAGCCAACCTATCTCTCTCACACACACACATTCCACCTCTCTCACATGTGCACACACACATTCCATCTCTCTCAAACGCGTATACACACTCCCCACCTCACACACATATACACACAGACACACTCCACCAAACACGCACTTACATACACATACTGTCTGTCTCTCTCTCTCTCTCTCTCTCTCTCACACACACACACACACACACACACACACACGTATATATTCTCTACCTCACACACACTTACACTCTCTACCTCACACGCACACTCATACATAGCCTACTTCCTTCTCACATAAACATGCACTCCACCCTTTCTCTCTCACACACACTCCACTTTACCCACATACTCAAGCACACACTCCAACTGTCTCTCACATACACTCACACTCCAATCCTTCTCTCTCTTTCACACACACAGCCTACCTCCCCCTCACATATATTAGCACTCCACCCTCTGTCTCTCACACACACACACTCTCCACCTCACCCACATACTTAAGCACACACTCCAACTCTCTCTCACATACACACGTACTCCACTCTCTGTCTCTCTCTCTCATACACACACAGCCCGCCTCCCCCTCACGCACACACGTACTCCAGTCTCTCTCTCCCTCATACACCATCTACCTCTCACTCTTACACAATCCACCATATGTACTCAACCTCTCTCTCACTCTCACACACACATTCCACCTCACATACCCACACACTCCACCTCTTTCACGGACGTACAGGCACACACCTCTCCTCACACACATATGCACACTCCACTAATCACATTCACACACACACACAATCCATACTGCACGTCCGTAACACACACATACTCCACCACTCTCTCACACACACACTCCACCTCTGTCTCCCTCTCTCACAAACACACTTCCCACCTCTCTCACACACACAAACACTCAATCTCATATACATTCACACATATGCTCCACCTCTCACACCTACACACATACAACACAACATGTACACACACACTCCATCTCACATATTCACTGACATACCCACACACAGACACTTGCACACACACTCTTCCTCTCATACACACACTCCATCTTTCTCACTCTCATATACACTCACATGCACACACACTCCACCACACACCCACACTGCACAACTCCTGCGCACACAGAAACTCTCCATCTTGCTCTCAAACACACACTCCACCTCTATCTCTCCTACACACACACACTCAACCACACCCACTCCCCCCCCACACACACATAGTCTCTCTGCACCTCACCCATACACACACACTCTCCACCTCACCCGCACACATGTACACTCCACCCCTCAACACACACACACACACTCCAACTCTCTCTATCATGCAGACACAAACACACACTCCACCTCACACACATGCTCATGCCCAACCTGTCTCTCTCACACACACATTCCACCTGTCTCCTCTCTCACATCTCACACACATCCACCTCTCTCTCACACACACAAGCGCCACCCCTCTCACACACACGTACACTCCCCATCTCTCACACACATACACATACACTCCACCAGATACACATACTCTTTCTCCACCACACACACACACGTACATATGCTCTACCTCACGCACACACTCAACTTCACACACACTGACACTCTCCGCCTCTCAAACACACTCATACACAGCCCACCTCCCTGTCACATACACACGTATACATTCTCCATGTCACGCACATACTCAAGCACATACTCCAACTATCTCTCACATACACTCGCACCCCACCCTCTCTCTGTCTCTCTCTCACACACACACTCACACACAGCCCACCTCCCTCTCACATACGTACGCACTCCACCCTCTCTCTTTCACATACTACTATCTACTTCTCATTCTCACACACAACACACACAATCCACCACACATACTCAACATCTCTCTCACTCAGTCACACACACATTCCACCTCACATACCCGCACACTCCACATCTCTCACGGATGCACAGGTATACACCTCTCCTCACACACACTCCACTTCACACACACATACACACTCCACCTCACATACACAGAAATACGCTCCACCACTCTCTCTCTCACGCACATACACACTCCCCACCTCTCACACACACTCAACCACACCCACCCCTCCACGCACACAAGAATTTTCCACCTTTTTCTCTCTCTCTCTCACAACGACATATTCATCCCATCTCTCTATCACATATACACGCACTCGATCCTCTCTCTCTCACACACACACACACCCCACCACACACCCATACTCCCTCTCCACCCACACATGCATTCTCTACCTCACCCACACAGGCACAGTCCACCTCTCACATACACACACACACATAGACATTCTCTACCTCACTGTCAAACACACAATCCACCTCTCTCTGTCACACACACATACACGGAATCACACCCACCCCTACATACACTCACACATACACTCCACCACACACCCAACCACACACCTATACTCTCTCTCTACCTCACACACACACATAAGTGCTCTCCACTCTCTCTCTCACACACATACACATGCACTCCACCACACACACTCAACCTTTTTCTCACTCACACACACATTCCACCTCACATACGCACACTCCACCTCTCACTCACTAACACACACGTACACATTTTGCTCACACACATATACATACTCCACTAATCATACACACATTCTCTACCTCATACCCAGCACACCCGTACACACACATACACTCCAGCACACTCTCTCTCTCTCTCACACACACACACACACATACACAATCCACCTATCTCACACACACACTCTCCACCTCAGTCTCAAACACACACTGCACCTATCTTTTTCTCATACACACACACTCAGCCACACCACCCCTACACACAGACACTCTCCACCAGTGTCTCTCTCTCTCTCACACACACACACACACACACCTACCCCTACGCACACAAACGCACACACAAACTCCCTCTCCACCTTACACGCACACAGTCCACCTGGCTGTAAAACACATACTCCATCCCTATACAGACACACACACACACACACACACACACACACACACACACACACACACACACACACACACTCCACCACACACCCCTACTCTCTCTCCACCTCATGCACATACTCACATACTCAAGCTCACACACACAGACACTCTCCATGGCTCACACACACAATTCTCTGACATACAACACATTCCCCACCTCTCTCTTACACACACACTCTCACTCTCCACCTCTCTCACACACATTCACTCCACCTCTCTCTCTCTCTCACATACACACACACACACAGAGCACCCCCTGACACACACACACACACCGCTACACACAAAGACAATCCACCACACACACACACACACAAACAAACACTCCACCTCTCTCTCACATACACACAGACACACAACCACACACACTGCACCTCTCACACACCACACACACACTGCACCTCTCTCACACCACACACACACAGCACCTCTTACACACCACACACACACTGCACCTCTCACACACCACACACTGCACCTCTCACACACCACACACACACTGCACCTCTTACACACCACACACACACTGCACCTCTCTCTCTCTCTCTCATACACACACACTGCACGTCTCACACACTACACACACACTGCACCTCTCACACACCACATACACACTGCACCTCTCTCACACCACACCTCTCACACACACACACACTGCACCTCTTGCACACCACACACACACTCGACCTCTCTCTCTCTCACATGCATACACCACCTTTCACATACACAAACAGACACACACACAAACACTCCACCTCTCTCACACATATACACACCCACACACTACACCTCTCTCTCACACACACACACACTCTACCTCACACACCTACTGAATCATACAAACCACACACACACACACACACACACACACACACACACTGCACCTCTAACACACACACACTGCACGTCTCACACATCACACACACACTGCACCTCTCTCACACACACACGCCACCCCACACACACACACGCTCAACCATACACATCACACACACTCTGTACCTCTCACACACTACGCACAGTGCACCTCTCACACCACACACACACTGCACCTCTTACACCACACACACACACACACACACACACACACACACACATAGAACATAGAACAATACAGCGCAGAACAGGCCCTTCGGCCCTCGATGTTGCCCCGACCGGTGAACTAATCTAAGCCCCTCCCCCTACACTATCCCATCATTATCCATATGCTTATCCAAGGGCTGTTTAAATGCCCCTAATGTGGCTGAGTTAACTACATTGGCAGGCAGGGCATTCCATGTCCTTACCACTCTCTGAATAAAGAACCTGCCTCTGACATCTGTCTTAAATCTATCACCCCTCAATTTGTAGCTATGCCCCCGGTACAAGCTGATGTCATCATCTTCGGAAAAAGACTCTCACTGTCCACCCTATCTAATCCTCTGATCATCTTGTATGTCTCTATTAAATCCCTTTTTAGCCTCCTTCTCTCCAATGAGAACAGACCCAAGTCCCTCAGCCTTTCTTCATAAGGCTCCAGACCAGGCAACATCCTGGTAAATCTCCTCTGCACCTTTTCCAATGCTTCCACATCCTTGCTGTAATGGGGCGACCAGAACTGCACGCAATATTCCAAATGAGGCCGCACTAGTGTTTTGTACAGTTGCAGCATGACATCATGGCTCTGGAACTCAATCCTTCTACCAATAAAACCTAACACACCGTAAGCCTTCTTAACAGCACTATCAACCTGCGTGGCAACTTTCAGAGATCTGTACATGGACACCAAGATCCCTCTGCACATCTACACTACCAAGAATCTTTCCATTGAGCCGGTATTCTGCCTTCCCATTATTCCTCCCAAAGTGAATCACCTCACATTTATCCGTATTAAACTCCATTTGCCACCTTTCACCCCAATTCTGCAGTTTATCCAAGTCTCCCTGCAACCTGCAACATTCTTCCACACTGTCCACCACTCCACCGACTTTAGTGTCATCCGCAAACTGACTAACACATCCACCTACGCCTGCGTCCAAGTCATTTATAAAAATGACAAACAGCAGTGGTCCCAAAACACATCCTTGAGGCACACCACTAGTAACCGGACTCCAGTCTGAACATTTTCCATTAACCACCACTCGTTGCCTTCTTACAGAAAGCCAGTTTCTAATCCAAACTGCTAAATCTCCCTCAATCCCGTGCCTCTGTATTTTCTCCAATAGCCTACCATGTGGAACCTTATCAAAGGCTTTACTGAAGTCCATGTACACCACCTCACCTGTCCTTCCCTCATCCACATGCTTGGTCACCTTCTCAAAAAACTCTATGAAGTTTGTGAGACACACCCTGCCCTTGACGAATCCATGCTGACTATCTCCAATCAAATTGTTGCTTGCTAAATGATTACAAATCCTAACTCTTATAATCCTTTCCAAAACTTTTCCTCCAACAGATTTAAGACTCACAGGTCTATAATTACCTGGGTCATCCCTACTGCCCTTCTTGAACAAGGACACAACATTTGTAATCATCCAGTCCTCTGGTACTAAACCTGTAGACAAAGAAGGCTCAAAGATCAAGGCCAAAGGCTCCGCCACCTCCTCCCTAGCTTCCCAGAGAATCCTCGGAAAAATCCCATCCGACCCAGGGGATTTATCTACCTTCACACCTTCGAGAATTGATAACACCTCCTCCTTACTAACCTTAATCCTTTCACACACATCCACACTCTACCTCTCTCTCACACACACACACCCACACCCACACCACCCCAGGCACACACACTCAACCATACACACCACACATTACAAACACTCTGCACCTCTCACACTGCAACTCTCATACACCACACAAACACACTCCACCTCACACACACTCCACCTCACACACACACCACACACTCACTCCACCTCACTCACACACACACGTACACACACACTCCACCTCTCTCTCTCTCACACACACATACAGTGCACCTCTCACACACCACACACACACACACACACACACACACACAAACTGCACCTCTTACACACCACACACACACTCCACCTCACTCACACACAAGCACACACAACCACACTCCAACTCTCTCTCTCTCTCTCTCACACACACACAGGCACTCAAATATACATACACTCAAATATGCACACACACACACTCTCAAATATACACACACACACACCTCCACCTCAATCACACACAGACACATCCACTTCACACACCCAGACATTTTCACCTCAGTCACACACACACTCAAATACACACAGATAAACACACTCAAGTACACACACACATACACACACGCACACACCACCTTACTCCAACACACAAATACACACCTCCACCTCACTCACACACACAGTGACCTCGACCTCCATAACACACAGACACCTCCACTTCACTCACACACAGACACATCCCCCTCACTCACACACACACACTTCCACCACACACACACACACCATCAAACACACATGACACCACACACACACACATGCCTCCACACACTTCCACCCCCCAATGCACACACACACACACACAACCTCACACATATACACACCCACACACAGTCCACCTCATACCCACACACTCCACCTCTCTCTCTTTCACGAACACACATACACACCCACACACAAATACATGCAGACACATACTCAAATACACAAACACACACACACTCAAATAGACAGACACTCCACCACATACACACACACACACACACACTCCACCTCTCTCTCACTCAAACACATACAGAAACTGCACCTCACACACACCAAACACCACACACTGCACCTCTCACAGCACACATACACACTCAGAGTAACTCTCACAAACTGCACTTCCCACACCACACACACACATACACACACTAACTCTCACAAACAGCACCTCTCACACCGCACTCACACACACTTGACCTCTCTCTCTCTCCCACACACACACCACTTCACACACACACTCCATCTCAATATCTCACTCACTCTCTCTCACACACACACACACTCCACCTCACTCCAACACACACATACACACCTCCACCTCACATACACACACACACACAAAGAACAAGAATAAAGAACAAAGAACAAATAAACCTACAGCACAGGAACAGGCCCTTCGGCCCTCCAAGCCTGCGCCGATCGAGATCCTCTGTCTAACCTGTCATCTACTTTCTAACGGTCTGTGTCCATTTGCTCCCTGCCCATCCATGTACCTGTCCAAATATATCTTTAAAGACACTAACATATCTGCATCTACCACCTCCGCTGGCAACGCGTTCCAGGCACCAACCACCCTCTGTGTAAAGAACTTTCCACGCAAATCTCCCTTAAACTTTCCTCCTCTCACTTTGAACTCATGACCCCTAGTAATTGAGTCCCCCACTCTGGGAAAAAGCTTCTTGCTATCCACCCGGTCTATACCCCTCATGATTTTGTAGACCTCAATCAGGTCCCCCCTCAATCTCCGTCTTTCTAATGAAAATAATCCCAATCTACTCAACCTCTCTTAATAGCTAGCACCCTCCATACCAGGCAACATCCTGGTGAACCTCCTCTGCACCCTCTCCAAAGTATCCACATCCTTTTGCTAATGTGGCGACCAGAACTGTACACAGTACTCCAAATGTGGCCGAACCAAAGTCCTATACAACTGCAACATGACTTGCCAACGCTTGTACCCAACACATACACACATGCTCCATCAAACATACACGCCACCACACAGATGCTTCCACACACATACCCACACATTCCACCTCTCTCTCACACACACACTCAAATACACACACAAATTCTAGTATACACACACACACACACACACACACAGACAGACACACACACACTCTCCAAAACTCTCTCACACATACACACACACTCCACCTCACACTACCACACACACACTCCAGACCTCTCTCACACAAACACACACACACACTCCATCTCACACATATACACACACACACACACACACTCCGACTCTCACACCGCACACACATACACACACATTGCACCTCTCACACCCTATACACACACTCCACCTCTCTCTCTCACACACACTCAAATACGCACACACATTCACACTCTAGTACACACACATACACACAACCACACACACACACTCCAAACATCTCTCACACAAACACACACACATACACACACACACTACACCTCACACATATACACACACACTCACTTCACGTCTTACACCACACACACACTCTCACACCGCCCCCCCCCACACACACAGTCATCCCACTCACGCTCCACCACAGACACACACTCAACCACACACACACATAGACACACACACACTCCACCTCTCTCTCAATCAAACACACACAGAAACTGCACCTCTCATACACCAAACACCACACACTCCACCTCTCACACACCATACACACTGCACCTCTCACACACTACACATACACTGTAACTCTCACAGCACACACACACACACACTCGACCTCTCTTTCTCTACCACACACACACACACACTCCACCTCACTCTCTCACTCACACACACACTTGACCTCACTCTCTCTCACACACACACCACCAGACACACACTGCCCCTGGCTCACACACACACAGACAAACAGACACCTCTCTCTTACATACACACTCCACCACTCTGTCTCTCTCACACACACATGTATATACACACACTCAACCACACACACCCACCCACCCACACACACACACACACACACACACACACACACACACACAGTCACCTCGACCTCCATCACACACAGACATGGCCACGTCACTCACACACACACACACACACACACACACACACACACACACACACACACACACACACACACACACACACACACACACACACTCCATGAAACACACACTACATCACAAACACACACGCCTCCACAAACTTCCACCCTCCACGCACATACACACACCACCTCACACATATACACACCTGCACACAGTCCACCTCATGCCCACACACTCCACCTCTCTCTCTTTCACACACAAACACACTCCACCTCTCTCTCTTTCACACACAAACACACTCCACCTCTCTCTCTCTCACACACACACACACTCAAATACACACCCACACACACACTCCACCTCTCTCTCTCACACACACACACGCCACCCCACACACTCCACCACTGACATACACACTCAACCATACACACATACAGAAACACACACTCAACTACACACATACACGCACATTCAAATACACAGACTCAAATAACACATACACGCAAACACACACACTCAAATACAAACACACACAACCACACACAGACATTCCACCACATACACACACACACACACACACACACACACACACTCTCACACCGCCCCCCCCACACACACACAGTCATCCCACTCACGCTCCACCACAGACACACACTCAACCACACACACACATAGACACACACACACTCCACCTCTCTCTCAATCAAACACACACAGAAACTGCACCTCTCATACACCAAACACCACACACTCCACCTCTCACACACCATACACACTGCACCTCTCACACACTACACATACACTGTAACTCTCACAGCACACACACACACACACACTCGACCTCTCTTTCTCTACCACACACACACACACACTCCACCTCACTCTCTCACTCACACACACACCACCAGACACACACTGCCCCTGGCTCACACACACACAGACAAACAGACACCTCTCTCTTACATACACACTCCACCACTCTGTCTCTCTCACACACACATGTATATACACACACTCAACCACACCCACCCACCCACACACACACACACACACACACAGTCACCTCGACCTCCATCACACACAGACATGGCCATGTCACTCACACACACACACACACACACACACACACACACACACACACACACACACACACACACACACACACACACACTCCATGAAACACACACTACATCACAAACACACACGCCTCCACACACTTCCACCCTCCACGCACATACACACACCACCTCACACATATACACACCTGCACACAGTCCACCTCATACCCACACACTCCACCTCTCTCTCTTTCACACACAAACACACTCCACCTCTCTCTCTTTCACACACAAACACACTCCACCTCTCTCTCTCTCACACACACACACACACTCAAATACACACCCACACACACACTCCACCTCTCTCTCTCACACACACACACGCCACCCCACACACTCCACCACCGACATACACACTCAACCATACACACATACAGAAACACACACTCAACTACACACATACACGCACATTCAAATACACAGACTCAAATAACACATACACGCAAACACACACACTCAAATACAAACACACACAACCACACACAGACATTCCACCACATACATACACACACACACACACACACACACACACACACTCCAACACACAAATACACACATCCACCTCTCACACACACACACACCTCCACCTCACTTACACACAGACAGGTCCACCACACACACACACACACACACACACACACACACACACACACACACACACACACACACACTCCATCAAACACACATGCCACCACACGCATCCACCACCCACGCACAGACCCACACACTCCACTTCTCTCTCTCACACACACACTCAAATAGACACACATAAACTCTAGTACAAAGACACACTCAAATTCACACACAACTACACACACACACACTACAACTCTCACACATGCACACACACTCCACCTCACACAATCACACACACACACTCCAAAACTCTCTCACACACACACCCTACCTCACACAACCACACACACACACTCCAAAACTCTCTCACACAAACACACACACACTCCACCTCACACATAAACATATACACACTCCGTCTCTCACATCACACACACATTGTACCTTTCAGACAGAACACACATACTGCATCTCTCACACACCACACACACACTCCACCTCTGTCACACAAATACACACACTCCACCTCTATCTCTCACACACACACAGACAAACAGACACACACACTCCACCTCTCTCTCTCACACACACACACAGACAGACACACACACTCCATCTCTCTCTCACAAATACACACACTCTACCTCTCTCTCTCACACTCACTCACACACACCAATATTCCACCACACACACAACACACACACACACACACACACACACACACACATACACACAGAGACACACACACCCCAACACTCCACCACACCCACCCACACACCACGTCTCACACACCCAGAAACTGCACCTCTCTCTCACACACACACACACACACACACACACACACACACAGTAACTGTCACAAACCGCACCTCGCACACCGCACACACACACACACACACACTCGACCTCTCTCTCTCCCATACACACACACCACCTCACACACACACTCCATCTCAATCTCTCTCTCTCTCTCTCTCTCTCACACACACACATGCTCCACCTCACTCCAACACACACATACACACATCCACCTCACACACACACAGACCGCCACCTCACTCACACACAGGCACGTCCACCACACACACACAGACACGTCCACCACACACACACAGACACGTCCACCACACACACACTCAAATACAAACACACACTCAAATACACACACAACCACACACAGACATTACACCACATACATAGACACACACATTCCACCGCTCTCTCACTTAAACACACACAGAAACTGCACCTCTTACGCACAACACACACTGCACCTCTCTCTCTCTCTCTCTCACACACACACACATACACACATCCACCTCACACACACAAACACGTCCACCACACACACACACTCCATCAAACACACACACCAACACACACACACACACACGCCTCCGCACACATCCACCACCCACGCATATACCCACACACTCCACCTCTCTCTCTCTCACACTCAAATACACAGTCACACTCAAATTCACACACAACTATGCACACGCACTCTACAACTCTCACACATGCACACACACACACTCCACCTCACACAATCACACACACATAGTCCAAAACACACTCACACAAACACACACACACACATTCCAAAACTCTCTCACACAAACACACACACACACACACTCCGACTCTCACACCACATACACATTGTACCTCTCACACACTACACACACACTGCACCTCACACACACCACACACACTGCACCTCTCACACACTGCACCTGACACACCACACACACACACGCTCCACCTCACTCCAACACACGCTCCACCTCACTCCAACACACACATACACACATCCACCTCACACACACAGACCTCCACCTCACTCACACACAGACATGTCCACCACACACACACAGACACGTCCAACACACACACACACACACACACACACACACACACACACACGCACACACACAAATACAAACACACACTCAAATACACACACAACCACACACTGACATTCCACCACAAACACACACGCACACACCCATTCCACCTCTCCCTCACTTAAACGCACACAGAAACTGCACCTCTCACACACAAAACCCACTGCACCTCACACACACACACACACACACACACACACACACACACACACACACACACACACACTTAACTGTCACAAACTGTCTCAAACTCTCACTCACACACACACTCCACCTCACTCCAACACACACATACACACCTCCACCTCACACACACACACACACACACACACACACACACACACACACACGTCCACCACACACAGACACGTCCACCACACACACACACACTCCATCAAACACACACGCCACCACCCATACACACGCCTCCACACACATCCACCACCCACGCACACACTCCACCTCTCTCTCTCACACACTCACATACGCACACACACTCAAATACACACACACAAACTCTAGTACAAAGATACACTCAAATTCACACACAACTACACACATACATACTACAACTCTCACACATGCAAACACAATCACACTCCACCTCACACAATCATACACACACACACTCTAAAACTCTCTCACACAAACACACACACACTCTACCTCACACAACCACACACACACACTCCAAAACTCTCTCACACAAACACACATACACACTCCACCTCACACATAAACACATACACACTCCGTCTCTCACATCACACACACATACACACGCACATTGCACCTTTCAGACAGAACACACATACTGCATCTCTCACACACCACACACACACTCCACCTCTGTCACACAAATACACACACTCCACCTCTCTCTCTCTCACACACACACAAACAGACACACATACTCCACCTCTCTCTCTCACACACACACACAGACAGACACACACACTCCATCTCTCTCTCTCTCACAAATACACACACTCTACCTCTCTCTCTCACACTCACTCACACACACCAACATTCCACCACACACACACACACACACACACACACATACACACAGAGACACACACACACAGACACACACACCCCAACACTCCACCACACACACCCACACACGTCTCACACACCCAGAAACTGCACCTCTCTCTCACACACACACACACACTGTAACTGTCACAAACCGCACCTCGCACACCGCACACACACACTCACTCGACCTCTCTCTCTCCCATACACACACACCACCTCACACACACACTCCATCTCAATCTCTCTCTCTCTCTCACACACACACACATAAACACACACACACACGCACGCTCCACCTCACTCCAACACACACATACACACATCCACCTCACATACACACACGTCCACCACACACACACAGACACTGCACCTCACACACACCACACCTCTCACACACCACACACACACTGCACCTCTCTCTCTCTCACACACACACATGCTCCACCTCACTCCAACACACACATACACACATCCGCCTCACACACACACAGACCTCCACCTCACTCACACACAGACACGTCCACCACACACACACAGACACGTCCACCACACACACACTCAAATACAAACACACACTCAAATACACACACAACCACACACAGACATTACACCACATACATACACACACACAATCCACATCTCTCTCACTTAAACACACACAGAAACTGCACCTCTTACGCACAACACACACTGCACCTCTCTCTCTCTCTCTCACACACACACACACACATACACACATCCACCTCACACACACAAACACGTCCACCACACGCACACACTCCATCAAACACACACGCCAACACACACACACACACGCCTCCGCACACATCCACCACCCACGCATATACCCACACACTCCACCTCTCTCTCTCTCACACTCAAATACACAGTCACACTCAAATTCACACACAACTATGCACACGCACTCTGCAACTCTCACACATGCACACACACACACTCCACCTCACACAATCACACACACATAGTCCAAAACACACTCACACAAACACACACACACATTCCAAAACTCTCTCACACAAACACACACACACACACACTCCGACTCTCACACCACACACACATTGTACCTCTCACACACTACACACACACTGCACCTCACACACACCACACACACTACACCTCTCACACACTGCACCTGACACACCACACACACACACACGCTCCACCTCACTCCAACACACACATACACACATCCACCTCACACACACACAGACCTCCACCTCACTCACACACAGACATGTCCACCACACACACACAGACACGTCCAACACACACACACACACACGTGCACACGCACACACACAAATACAAACACACACTCAAATACACACACAACCACACACTGACATTTTACCACATACATACAAACACACACATTCCACCTCTCCCTCACTTAAACACACACAGAAACTGCACCTCTCACACACAAAACACACTGCACCTCACACACACACACACACACATACACACACACACACACTTAACTGTCACAAACTGTCTCAAACTCTCACTCACACACACACTCCACCTCACTCCAACACACACATACACACCTTCACCTCTCACACACACACACGTCCACCACACACAGACACGTCCACCACACACACACACACTCCATCAAACACACACGCCACCACCCACACACACGCCTCCACACACATCCACCACCCACGCACACACTCCACCTCTCTCTCTCACACACTCAAATACACACACACACTCAAATACACACACACAAACTCTAGTACAAAGATACACTCAAATTCACACACAACTACACACATACACACTACAACTCTCACACATGCACACACACACACACTCCACCTCACACAATCATACACACACACACTCTAAAACTCTCTCACACAAACACACACACACTCTACCTCACACAACCACACACACACACTCCAAAACTCTCTCACACAAACACACACACACACTCCACCTCACACATAAACACATACACACTCCGTCTCTCACATCACACACACATATACACACACATTGCACCTTTCAGACAGAACACACATACTGCATCTCTCACACACCACACACACACTCCACCTCTGTCACACAAATACACACACTCCACCTCTCTCTCTCACACACACACAGACAAACAGACACACATACTCCACCTCTCTCTCTCTCTCACACACACACAGACAAACAGACACACACACTCCATCTCTCTCTCTCTCACAAATACACACACTCTACCTCTCTCTGTCTCACACTCACACTCACACACACACCAACATTCCACCACACACACACACACACATACACACAGACACAGACACACACACACACACACACACCCCAACACTCCACCACACACACCCACACACGTCTCACACACCCAGAAACTGCACCTCTCTCTCACACACACACACACACTGTAACTGTCACAAACCGCACCTCGCACACCGCACACACACACACACTCGACCTCTCTCTCTCCCATACACACACACCACCTCACACACACACTCCATCTCAATCTCTCTCTCTCTCTCACACACACACACACACACACACACACACAGACACACACACACACACACACACACGCTCCACCTCACTCCAACACACACATACACACATCCACCTCACATACACACACGTCCACCACACACACACAGACACTGCACCTCACACACACCACACCTCTCACACACCACACCTCTCACACACCACACACACACTGCACCTCACACACCACACACACACTGCACCTCTCTCTCTCTCACACACACACATGCTCCACCTCACTCCAACACACACATACACACATCCGCCTCACACACACACAGACCTCCACCTCACTCACACACCGACACGTCCACCACACACACACTCAAATACAAACACACACTCAAATACACACACAACCACACACAGACATTACACCACATACATACACACACACAATCCACATCTCTCTCACTTAAACACACACAGAAACTGCACCTCTTACGCACAACACACACTGCACCTCTCTCTCTCTCTCTCACACACACACACACACATACACACATCCACCTCACACACACAAACACGTCCACCACACGCACACACTCCATCAAACACACACGCCAACACACACACACACACGCCTCCGCACACATCCACCACCCACGCATATACCCACACACTCCACCTCTCTCTCTCTCACACTCAAATACACAGTCACACTCAAATTCACACACAACTATGCACACGCACTCTGCAACTCTCACACATGCACACACACACACTCCACCTCACACAATCACACACACATAGTCCAAAACACACTCACACAAACACACACACACATTCCAAAACTCTCTCACACAAACACACACACACACACACTCCGACTCTCACACCACACACACATTGTACCTCTCACACACTACACACACACTGCACCTCACACACACCACACACACTACACCTCTCACACACTGCACCTGACACACCACACACACACACACGCTCCACCTCACTCAAACACACACATACACACATCCACCTCACACACACACAGACCTCCACCTCACTCACACACAGACATGTCCACCACACACACACAGACACGTCCAACACACACACACACACACGTGCACACGCACACACACAAATACAAACACACACTCAAATACACACACAACCACACACTGACATTTTACCACATACACACAAACACACACATTCCACCTCTCCCTCACTTAAACACACACAGAAACTGCACCTCTCACACACAAAACACACTGCACCTCACACACACACACACACACACATACACACACACACACACACTTAACTGTCACAAACTGTCTCAAACTCTCACTCACACACACACTCCACCTCACTCCAACACACACATACACACCTTCACCTCTCACACACACACACGTCCACCACACACAGACACGTCCACCACACACACACACACTCCATCAAACACACACGCCACCACCCACACACACGCCTCCACACACATCCACCACCCACGCACACACTCCACCTCTCTCTCTCACACACTCAAATACACACACACACTCAAATACACACACACAAACTCTAGTACAAAGATACACTCAAATTCACACACAACTACACACATACACACTACAACTCTCACACATGCACACACACACACACTCCACCTCACACAATCATACACACACACACTCTAAAACTCTCTCACACAAACACACACACACTCTACCTCACACAACCACACACACACACTCCAAAACTCTCTCACACAAACACACACACACACTCCACCTCACACATAAACACATACACACTCCGTCTCTCACATCACACACACATATACACACACATTGCACCTTTCAGACAGAACACACATACTGCATCTCTCACACACCACACACACACTCCACCTCTGTCACACAAATACACACACTCCACCTCTCTCTCTCACACACACACAGACAAACAGACACACATACTCCACCTCTCTCTCTCTCTCACACACACACAGACAAACAGACACACACACTCCATCTCTCTCTCTCTCACAAATACACACACTCTACCTCTCTCTGTCTCACACTCACACTCACACACACACCAACATTCCACCACACACACACACACATACACACAGACACAGACACACACACACACACACACACACACACCCCAACACTCCACCACACACACCCACACACGTCTCACACACCCAGAAACTGCACCTCTCTCTCACACACACACACACACTGTAACTGTCACAAACCGCACCTCGCACACCGCACACACACACACACTCGACCTCTCTCTCTCCCATACACACACACCACCTCACACACACACTCCATCTCAATCTCTCTCTCTCTCTCTCACACACACACACACACACACACACACACACACATACACACACAGACACACACACACACACACACACACACACACACGCTCCACCTCACTCCAACACACACATACACACATCCACCTCACATACACACACGTCCACCACACACACACAGACACTGCACCTCACACACACCACACCTCTCACACACCACACCTCTCACACACCACACACACACTGCACCTCACACACCACACACACACTGCACCTCTCTCTCTCTCACACACACACATGCTCCACCTCACTCCAACACACACATACACACATCCGCCTCACACACACACAGACCTCCACCTCACTCACACACAGACACGTCCACCACACACACACTCAAATACAAACACACACTCAAATACACACACAACCACACACAGACATTACACCACATACATACACACACATTCCACCTCTCTCTCACTTAAACACACACAGAAACTGCACCTCTTACGCACAACACACACTGCACCTCTCTCTCTCTCACACACACATACACACATCCACCTCACACACACAAACACGTCCACCACACACACACACTCCATCAAACACACACGCCAACACACACACACACACACGCCTCCGCACACATCCACCACCCACGCATATACCCACACACTCCACCTCTCTCTCTCTCACACTCAAATACACAGTCACACTCAAATTCACACACAACTATGCACACGCACTCTACAACTCTCACACATGCACACACACACACACACTCCACCTCACACAATCTCACACACATAGTCCAAAACACACTCACACAAACACACACACTCCAAAACTCTCTCACACAGACACACACACACACACACACTCCGACTCTCACACCACGCACACATTGTACCTCTCACACACTACACACACACTGCACCTCACACACACCACACACACTACACCTCTCACACACTGCACCTGACACACCACACACACACACACGCTCCACCTCACTCCAACACACACATACACACATCCACCTCACACACACACAGACCTCCACCTCACTCACACACAGACATGTCCACCACACACACACAGACACGTCCAACACACACACACACACACGTGCACACGCACACACACAAATACAAACACACACTCAAATACACACACAACCACACACTGACATTTTACCACATACATACAAACACACACATTCCACCTCTCCCTCACTTAAACACACACAGAAACTGCACCTCTCACACACAAAACACACTGCACCTCACACACACACACACACACACATACACACACACACACACTTAACTGTCACAAACTGTCTCAAACTCTCACTCACACACACACTCCACCTCACTCCAACACACACATACACACCTTCACCTCTCACACACACACACGTCCACCACACACAGACACGTCCACCACACACACACACACTCCATCAAACACACACGCCACCACCCACACACACGCCTCCACACACATCCACCACCCACGCACACACTCCACCTCTCTCTCTCACACACTCAAATACACACACACACTCAAATACACACACACAAACTCTAGTACAAAGATACACTCAAATTCACACACAACTACACACATACACACTACAACTCTCACACATGCACACACACACACACTCCACCTCACACAATCATACACACACACACTCTAAAACTCTCTCACACAAACACACACACACTCTACCTCACACAACCACACACACACACTCCAAAACTCTCTCACACAAACACACACACACACTCCACCTCACACATAAACACATACACACTCCGTCTCTCACATCACACACACATATACACACACATTGCACCTTTCAGACAGAACACACATACTGCATCTCTCACACACCACACACACACTCCACCTCTGTCACACAAATACACACACTCCACCTCTCTCTCTCACACACACACAGACAAACAGACACACATACTCCACCTCTCTCTCTCTCTCACACACACACAGACAAACAGACACACACACTCCATCTCTCTCTCTCTCACAAATACACACACTCTACCTCTCTCTGTCTCACACTCACACTCACACACACACCAACATTCCACCACACACACACACACATACACACAGACACAGACACACACACACACACACACACCCCAACACTCCACCACACACACCCACACACGTCTCACACACCCAGAAACTGCACCTCTCTCTCACACACACACACACACTGTAACTGTCACAAACCGCACCTCGCACACCGCACACACACACACACTCGACCTCTCTCTCTCCCATACACACACACCACCTCACACACACACTCCATCTCAATCTCTCTCTCTCTCTCACACACACACACACACACACACACACACAGACACACACACACACACACACACACGCTCCACCTCACTCCAACACACACATACACACATCCACCTCACATACACACACGTCCACCACACACACACAGACACTGCACCTCACACACACCACACCTCTCACACACCACACCTCTCACACACCACACACACACTGCACCTCACACACCACACACACACTGCACCTCTCTCTCTCTCACACACACACATGCTCCACCTCACTCCAACACACACATACACACATCCGCCTCACACACACACAGACCTCCACCTCACTCACACACCGACACGTCCACCACACACACACTCAAATACAAACACACACTCAAATACACACACAACCACACACAGACATTACACCACATACATACACACACACAATCCACATCTCTCTCACTTAAACACACACAGAAACTGCACCTCTTACGCACAACACACACTGCACCTCTCTCTCTCTCTCTCACACACACACACACACATACACACATCCACCTCACACACACAAACACGTCCACCACACGCACACACTCCATCAAACACACACGCCAACACACACACACACACGCCTCCGCACACATCCACCACCCACGCATATACCCACACACTCCACCTCTCTCTCTCTCACACTCAAATACACAGTCACACTCAAATTCACACACAACTATGCACACGCACTCTGCAACTCTCACACATGCACACACACACACTCCACCTCACACAATCACACACACATAGTCCAAAACACACTCACACAAACACACACACACATTCCAAAACTCTCTCACACAAACACACACACACACACACTCCGACTCTCACACCACACACACATTGTACCTCTCACACACTACACACACACTGCACCTCACACACACCACACACACTACACCTCTCACACACTGCACCTGACACACCACACACACACACACGCTCCACCTCACTCCAACACACACATACACACATCCACCTCACACACACACAGACCTCCACCTCACTCACACACAGACATGTCCACCACACACACACAGACACGTCCAACACACACACACACACACGTGCACACGCACACACACAAATACAAACACACACTCAAATACACACACAACCACACACTGACATTTTACCACATACACACAAACACACACATTCCACCTCTCCCTCACTTAAACACACACAGAAACTGCACCTCTCACACACAAAACACACTGCACCTCACACACACACACACACACATACACACACACACACACTTAACTGTCACAAACTGTCTCAAACTCTCACTCACACACACACTCCACCTCACTCCAACACACACATACACACCTTCACCTCTCACACACACACACGTCCACCACACACAGACACGTCCACCACACACACACACACTCCATCAAACACACACGCCACCACCCACACACACGCCTCCACACACATCCACCACCCACGCACACACTCCACCTCTCTCTCTCACACACTCAAATACACACACACACTCAAATACACACACACAAACTCTAGTACAAAGATACACTCAAATTCACACACAACTACACACATACACACTACAACTCTCACACATGCACACACACACACACTCCACCTCACACAATCATACACACACACACTCTAAAACTCTCTCACACAAACACACACACACTCTACCTCACACAACCACACACACACACTCCAAAACTCTCTCACACAAACACACACACACACTCCACCTCACACATAAACACATACACACTCCGTCTCTCACATCACACACACATATACACACACATTGCACCTTTCAGACAGAACACACATACTGCATCTCTCACACACCACACACACACTCCACCTCTGTCACACAAATACACACACTCCACCTCTCTCTCTCACACACACACAGACAAACAGACACACATACTCCACCTCTCTCTCTCTCTCACACACACACAGACAAACAGACACACACACTCCATCTCTCTCTCTCTCACAAATACACACACTCTACCTCTCTCTGTCTCACACTCACACTCACACACACACCAACATTCCACCACACACACACACACATACACACAGACACAGACACACACACACACACACACACACACCCCAACACTCCACCACACACACCCACACACGTCTCACACACCCAGAAACTGCACCTCTCTCTCACACACACACACACACTGTAACTGTCACAAACCGCACCTCGCACACCGCACACACACACACACTCGACCTCTCTCTCTCCCATACACACACACCACCTCACACACACACTCCATCTCAATCTCTCTCTCTCTCTCACACACACACACACACACACACACACACATACACACACAGACACACACACACACACACACACACACACACACACACACACGCTCCACCTCACTCCAACACACACATACACACATCCACCTCACATACACACACGTCCACCACACACACACAGACACTGCACCTCACACACACCACACCTCTCACACACCACACCTCTCACACACCACACACACACTGCACCTCACACACCACACACACACTGCACCTCTCTCTCTCTCACACACACACATGCTCCACCTCACTCCAACACACACATACACACATCCGCCTCACACACACACAGACCTCCACCTCACTCACACACCGACACGTCCACCACACACACACTCAAATACAAACACACACTCAAATACACACACAACCACACACAGACATTACACCACATACATACACACACATTCCACCTCTCTCTCACTTAAACACACACAGAAACTGCACCTCTTACGCACAACACACACTGCACCTCTCTCTCTCTCACACACACATACACACATCCACCTCACACACACAAACACGTCCACCACACACACACACTCCATCAAACACACACGCCAACACACACACACACACACGCCTCCGCACACATCCACCACCCACGCATATACCCACACACTCCACCTCTCTCTCTCTCACACTCAAATACACAGTCACACTCAAATTCACACACAACTATGCACACGCACTCTACAACTCTCACACATGCACACACACACACACACTCCACCTCACACAATCTCACACACATAGTCCAAAACACACTCACACAAACACACACACTCCAAAACTCTCTCACACAGACACACACACACACACACACTCCGACTCTCACACCACGCACACATTGTACCTCTCACACACTACACACACACTGCACCTCACACACACCACACACACTACACCTCTCACACACTGCACCTGACACACCACACACACACACGCTCCACCTCACTCCAACACACACATACACACATCCACCTCACACACACACCCAGACCTCCACCACACTCACACACAGACACGTCCACCACACACACACAGACACGTCCAACACACACAGACGCAAACACACACACACAAATACACACACAACCACACACTGACATTCCACCACATACACACAAACACACACACACACACACACACACACACACACACACACACACACACACACACGCACACACCCATTCCACCTCTCCCTCACTTAAACGCACACAGAAACTGCACCTCTCACACACAAAACACACTGCACCTCTCACACACACACATACACACACACACACACACACACACACACACACACACACACACACACACACACACACACACACACACTTAACTGTCACAAACTGTCTCAAACTCTCACTCACACACACACTCCACCTCACTCCAACACACACATACACACCTCCACCCCACACACACACACACACACACACACACAGACACACACACACACACACACACACACGTCCACCACACACAGACACGTCCACCACACACACACACACTCCATCAAACACACACGCCACCACCCACGCACACACTCCACCTCTCTCTCTTACACAAACACTCAAATACACACACACACTCAAATACACACACACAAACTCTAGTACAAAGATACACTCAAATTCACACACAACTACACACATACACACTACAACTCTCACACATGCACACACACACACTCCACCTCACACAATCATATACACACACACTCTAAAACTCTCTCACACAAACACACACACACTCTACCTCACACAACCACACACACACACACTCCAAAACTCTCTCACACAAACACACACACACTCCACCTCACACATAAAAACACACACACACTCCGACTCTCATACACACACATACATGCACACATACATTGTACCTCTCACACACTATACACACACTACACTTGTCACACACCACACACTGCACCACACACACACTGCACGTCTCACACACCACACACACAGTGCACGTCTCACACACCACACACACACTGCACCTCTCACACACCACACATACATTGCACGTCTCACACACCACACACACACTGCACCTCTCACACACCCTACACACACATCCACCTCACTCGCACTCACACACACACAAACACTCCATCAAACACACACATGCCTCCACACACATACACAAACAAACACCACCACACACACACACACACCCGCACACAATCCAACTCATAACCACACACTCACTCCACCTCTCCCTCTTTCAGGCACACACACTCCACCTCTCTCTCTCACTCTCTCTCACACACACACACTCTGCCTCTCTCACACACATAGACACCACCTCTCACACACACTCTACTTCACACATGCGCACACATACACACATACACTCACCTCACTGTTTCTCACACACATGCTCCACCACAGACACACACTCCACCTCACTCTCTCTCTCTCACAAATACACACACTCCACCTCTCTCTCTCTCACACACACACCCTCCACCACACACACACACACACACACCCTCCACCACACACACACAACCACCACCACACACACACACCCACCCTCCACCACACACACACACACACACACACACACACACACACACACACACACACACACACACACACACACACACACTCCACCACACACACACACCCGCCACCACACACACACACCCACCCTCCACCACACACACACACACACACCCTCCACCACACATACACACACACCCACCCTCCACCACACACACACACACACACACACACAGACACCCTCCACCACACACACACACAAACACACACACACACACACACACACACACACACACACACACACCCTCCACCACACACGCACACAACAGCTCTCTCTCACTCACACGCAAACACAGCACCTCCGTCTCTCACATACACAGATGCCACCACACACACACAATCACACTCTACCACACGCACACACACTACCACACACACAGCACCTCTCACACACCATACACACATACACACACACACCCTCTCTCTCTCTCTCACACACAAGCACAAACACACACTCGACCTCTCACACACCACACACACTCCACCTCTCACACCACACACACACCACCACACCCACACACCTTGCCACACCCACACACCCACACCCATACCCCACCCACACCCCAACACGCAACACACACCCCACTACACCTACACACTCACACCCCACCGCACCCAAACACACACCCCACATCAACCACACACACCCCACCACACCCACACACACACCCCCACCACACACACATACACCACCACACACACACCTCCTCTCACATACGCCTCCTCTCTCTCACACACACACACCCCACCACACCCACCCCACCACACCCACACACACCCCACCACACCCACACACACACACCCCACCACACCCACACACACCCCACCACACCCACACACACACACCCCACCACAACCACACACACCCCACCACACTCACAAACTCACCCCACCACACCCACACATCGTCCACCACACACACACACAGAGCCCACCATACACACACACACACACCCAACCACAACAAACACACGCCTCCTCTCTCTCTCACACACACACACTCACACCCCACCACACCCACATACCCTACCATACCCACACACACCCCACCACACCCACAAACTCACACCCCACCACACTCACACACCCCAAAACACACACACAGTCCACCACACCCACAAGCTCACCCCACCACACCCACACACCCCACCACACACACACACACACACACTCACACAGAGCCCACCCCACACACACACACACACACACACACACACACACACACACACACGCGCATATACCCAACCACAACAAACACACGCCTCCTATCTCTCTCACACACACACTCACACCCCACCACACCCACACACCCCAAAACACACACACAGTCCACCACACACACACACAGCCCACTACACACACACACACAGACACACACACAGACACAGACACACACACAAAGACACAGACACACACACCCAACCACAACAAACACATGCCTCCTCTCTCTCTCACACACACACACTCTCACCCCACCACACCCACACATACATACCCCACCAAACACACACACCCCACCACACGCACAAACTCACCCAACCACACCCACACACCCCAAAACACACACACAGTCCACCCCACACACACAGCCCAAAACACAAACACACACAACACACACACACATACCCAACCACAACAAACACATGCCTCCTCTCTCTCTCACACACACACACTCACACCTCACCACACCACACCCACACACACCCCATCACACCCATACACACCCCACCACACCCACACACCCCAAAACACACACACACCCCACCACACCCACACACACCCCACCATCCCCACAAACTCACCCCACCACAGACACACACCCCAAAACACACACACAGTCCACCACACACACACACACACACAGACACACTCACAGTCCACCACACACACACACACACACACAGCCCACCACACACACACACACACAGCCCACCACACACACACACACACTCACCCACCCAACCACAACAAACACACGCCTCCTCTCTCTCTCACACACACACTCACACCCCACCACACCCACACTCCCCAGAACACACACACACACACACAGCCCACCACACACACACACACACAGCCCACCACACACACACAGCCCACCCCACACACACACATACACACACACCCAACCACAACAAACACACGCCTCCTCTCTCTCACACACACACACCCTACCACACCTACACACCCCAAAACACACACACACCCCACCACACGCGCATAGACACACACACACACAACCATACAGCAACAGACACACACACACACACACACAGACACAGACACCCCCAACTACACACACGCGTGCACACACCACACACACACCCCAGCACACCCACACATACACCCAGCACACCCACACCCATATTCCACCCACACCACACCACACCCCACCACGCAACACACTCCCCACTACACCCACACACACACACCCCACCGCACCCACACACACACCCCACCACACCCACGTACACCCGACTACACCCACCAACACACACCCCACCACACCCACACATACCCCACCACTCCCACACACACACCCTACAACACCCACACACACACCCCGTCACACCCACACACACCCCACAACACTCACATAGAGCCCACCGCACCCACACACACATACCCCACCGCACCCACACACCCCACCACACCCATACACACATCCCACCCACACACACCCCACCACACCCACACACACACACCCCACCACACCCACACAAACACACCCCACCACACCCACAAACTCACCCCACCACACACACACACCGCAAAACACACACACAGTCCACCACACACACACACACACACATACACACACACACACACCCAACCACAACAAACACACGCCTCCTCTCTCTCACTCACACACACCCCACCACACCTACACACCCCAAAACACACACACACCCCACCACACGTGCATAGACACACACACACACAACCACACAGCAACAGACACACACACACACACACACACACAGACACCCCCAACTACACACGCGCATGCACACACAACACACACACACCCCAGCACACCTACACATACACCCAGCACACCCACACCCATACTCCACCCACACCACACCACACCCCACCACGCAATACACACCCCACTACACCCACATACACCCCAACACACACACACACACACACACACAACAGCTCTCTCTCTCACTCACAGACAAACACACCACCTCCCTCTCTCACATACACAGATGCCACCACACACACACACAATCACACTCTACCACACACACCTCACACACACACAGCACCTTTCACACACCAATCACACACACCGTCTGTCTCTCTCACACACACACACACACACCCCACCTCTCACACACCACACACAAACACATACACACACACACACACACACACACACACACACACACACACACAGCCAACCATACACACACACACAGCCCACCACACACACACACACAGCCCACCACACACACACACACACACCCAACCACAACAAACACACACCTCCTCTCTCTCACTCACACACACCCCACCACACCTACACACCCCAAAACACACACACACCCCACCACACGTGCATAGACACACACACACACACAACCACACAGCAACAGACACACACACACACACACACACACACACACACACACACACACACACACACACACACACAGACAACCCCAACCACACACGCGCGTGCACACACCACACACACACACCCCAGCACACCCACACATACACCCAGCACACCCACACCCATACTCCACCCACACCACACCCCACCACGCAATACACACCCCACTACACCCACACATACCCCACCACTCCCACACACACACCCCACAACACCCACACACACACCCCGCTACACCCACACACACCCCGCCACACCCCACCACACCCACACACACACACCCCGCCACACCCACACACACCCCGCCACACCCCACCACACCCACACACACACCCCACCACACCCACACACACACACCCCACCACACCCACACACACCCCACAACACTCACATATAGCCCACCGCACCCACACACACATACCCCACCGCACCCACACACCCCACCACACCCACACACACACCCCACCCACACACACCCCATCACACCCACACACACCCCACCACACCCACACACACACCCCACCACACACACCCCCCCCAAAACACACACACAGTCCACCACACACACACACACACACACACACACACACACACACACACACACACACACACACACACACACACAGTCCACCACACATACACACACACACACCCAACCACAACAAACACACGCCTCCTCTCTCTCACTCACACACACCCCACCACACCTACACACCCCAAAACACACACACACCCCACCACACGTGCATAGACACACACACACACACAACCACACAGCAACGGACAGACAGACACACACACACACACACACAGCCAACCACAACAAACACACGCCTCCTCTCTCTCTCACACACACACTCACACCCCACCACACCCACACACACATACCCCACCACACCCACACACACCCCACCACACCCACAAACTCACCCCACCACACCCACACACCCCAAAACACACACACAGCCCACCACACACACACACAGAGCCCACCACACACACACACACACACACACACACACACACACACATACCCAACCACAACAAACACATGCCTCCTCTCTCTCTCACACACAATCACACCCCACCACACCCACACACCACAAAACACACACACAGTCCACCACACACACACACCCCACCACACCCACACACCCCAAAACACACACCCACAAACACCCCACCACACCCACAAACTCACCCCACCACACCCACAAACACACCCCACCACACCCAAACAGCCCACCACACACACACACAGCCCACCACACACACGCACACACACACACACAACCACAACAAACACACACCTCCTCTGTCTCTCACACACACACACCCCACCACACCTACACACCCCAAAACACACACACACCCCACCACATGCGCATAGACACACACACACACACAACCACACAGCAACAGACACACACACACACACACACAGACACAGACACCCCCAACCACACACGCGCGCGCACACACCACACACACACACCCCAGCACACCCACACATACACCCAGCACACCCACACCCATACTCCACCCACACCACACCACGCCCACACACACCCCACCATGCAACACACACCCCACTACACCCACACACACACCCCACCACACCCACACACCCCACCACACCCACATACACCCCAACACACACACACACACACACACAACAGCTCTCTCTCTCACTCACACACAAACACACCACCTCCCTCTCTCACATACACAGACGCCACCACACACACACACCATCACACTCTACCACACACACCTCACACACACACAGCACCTCTCACACACCATATACACACACACACACACACACTCTCTGTCTCTCTCTCACACACACACACACACACACACACACACACACACACACACACACACACACAAAAACATGCACTCGGCCTCTCACACAGCGCGCACGCACACATACACACACACACACGCACACATACACACACCCCACCTCTCACACACCACACACACTCACACACCAACAAACCCACACACACACCCCACCACACCCACACACCTCACCACACCCACATACCCCACCACACCCACACACCTCTCCACACCCACACCCACACACACACCCCACCACACCCACACACCTCACCACACCCACACACCCCAGCACACCCACATATACACCCAGCACACCCACACCCATACTCCACCCACACCACACCACGCCCACACACACACCCCAACACGCAACACACACCCCACTACACCCACACACACACCCCACTGCACCCAAACACGCACCCCACCGCACCCAAACACACACCCCACCGCACCCACATACACACCACTACACCCACCCACACACAGACTCCATCACACACACACCATACACAGACACGCACACACTCCACCTCACACACCACACTACACACACACACTTCACTACACCATCCACAACAAACACACATATAGACACACACTCCACCTGTCTCACACACTACACACACGAATACACACTCCACCTCTCACATACCACACAGGCGCGTACACACATACACCCCACCCACACACACACCCCACCACACCTGCACACCCCCCACCACACCCACATACACCACACCACACACACACACACGACAGCTCTCTCTCTCACTCACACACAAACACACCAACTTCCTCTCTCACATACACAGACGCCACCACACACACACACACACACACACACACACACACACACACACACACAATCACACTCTACCACACACATACACACTACCACACACACCTCACACACACACAGCACCTCTCACACACCATACACACACACACCCTCTGTCTCTCACACACACACACACACACACACACACACACACACACACACACACACAAACACATACCAACACACCCACGCACACACCCCACCACACCCACACACCCCAGCACACCCACACATACACCCAGCAAACCCACACCCACACCCAGCACACCCACACCCATACTCCACCAACACCACACCATGCCCACACACACACCCCACCACGCAACACACACCCCACTACACCCACACACACACACCCCACTACACCCACACACACACACCCCACCGCACCCAAACACACAGAACCCACCGCACCCACACACACCCCACTACACCCATACACACACCCCACCACACCCACATACACACCACCCACCACAAACACACACACATCCCATCACACGCGCACACACCCTACCACATGCACACACACCCTACCACACGCACACACACCCCACCCACACCCACACATACCCCACCACACCCACACACACACCCCACCGCGCCCACAAACACACCCCACCGCGCCCACACACACACCCCACCACACCCACATACACGCCACCCACCACACCCACACACACACCCCATCACACGCACACACACCCTACCACACACACACACACACCCCATGACACGCACACACACCCTACCACATGCACACACACCCCACCACACCCACACATACCCCACCACACGCACACACACCCCACCACACACACACAGAGCCCACCACACACACACACACCTCCTCTCTCTCTCACACACACACTCACACTCCACCACACACACACACCTCCTCTCTCTCACACACACACACACACCACACACACACACATCCACCCCACCAGACCCACACACACCCCATCACACCCACACACCCCAAAACACACACACACGCCCCACCACATATGCATAGACACACACACGCTCAAACACACACAGACACACACACACACACTCTCACACACAGATACCAGTCTTCAGCCAATTCTATTCACTCCATGTGATCTCAAGAAATGGCTGCAGCCACTGGATTCTGCAAGGACTATGGGCCCTGACAATGTTCTGGCAATAGTCGTGAAGACTTGTGCTCCAGAACTTGCCCCGAACTAGCCAAGTTGTTCCAGTGCAGTTACAACACTGGTATCTATCCGACAACGTGGACATTTGCCCCAAGTATGCCCTGTGTGCAAAAAAGCAGGACAAATCCAACCCAGCCAATTACCGCCTCATCAGTTTCCTCTCGATCAGCAGTCAAGTGATGGAAGGGCTCATCAACAGTGCCATCAAGCAGTACCTGCCCAGCGATGCCCAGTTTGGGTTCTGCCAGGGCCACTCAGCTCCTGACCTCGTTACAGCCTTGCTTCAAACATGGACAAAAGAGCTGAATTCCAGAGGTGAGGTGAGAGTGACATCCCTTGATATCGAGGCTGCATTCGACCGAGCGTGGCATCGAAGAGACGTCGAAAAATGGAATCAATGGGTGTCGGGGACAATCGCTCTGATGGTTGCAGTCAAACCTGACACATAGGAAGACGGTCGTGTTTGTGAGAGATCAGTCATCTCGGCTCCAGGA
>NC_081375.1:28794020-28799020 GCF_030684315.1 Stegostoma tigrinum
CACCAAACACACACACGCACTCCACCACCCACACACACACAAACACACACACCCCACCACACACAGACACACACAAACACACATGCACAAACACACAGACACACATTCCACCACACACACACTGCACCACACACACACACCCACACTCTGCGACACACACAGACAATCCACCCCACACACACTCACACACACGTAATGCACCACACACACACACACTCATTCCACCACACATACACACTCTCTCTCTCTCTCTCACTCACACACACACACACACACACACACACTTCAGCACACACACACACTAACACAAACACACTCTCCACCACACACACACATCCACTCACAAATACACATTCAGGGACACACACACACACTGCACCACACACACACCCACACACACACACACACACACACACACACATACACACACGCACTCCACCACACACACACACTCACTCCACCAAACACACACACGCACTCCACCACCCACACACACACACACACCCCACCACACACACAAACATGCACACACACACAGACACACTCTCCACACAATCCACCACACACACACTGCACCACACACACACACACACACACACCCACACTCTGCGGCACACACAGACAATCCACCCCCCCCCCCCCCCCACACACACACACACACACACACACACACACACTCATTCCACCACACATACACACTCTCTCTCTCTCTCTCTCTCACACACACACACACACACACACACACACACACACACACACATACATACACACACGCACACACACACATGCACTCCAGCACACACACACACACACACACACTCCGCAACATACGCACACACTCCACAAACACGCACTCCACCATATACACACACACAGACACTCCACAACACACACATACACACATACATTCCACCACACTGACACAAACACTCCACAGACACTCCATCACAAACACACACTCCACCACACACACACAGACACAAACATACACACATACGCAAACTCCAAAACATACACACAGACGCTCCACCACACACACACACACTCTCCACCTCACAGACACACACACACACTCCACCACACACACACACACACACACACGCTCCACCACACTGACAAACGCACTCCACCACACACAGACACACACACGCACACACACATTCAACCACACACACAGTCCACTAAACACACACGCACTCCACAACACACACACACACACACACACACACACACTCCACCACACACACACACACACTCCACCACACACACACACGCTCCACCACACTGACAAACGCACTCCACCACACACAGACACACACATTCAACCACACACACAGTCCACTAAACACACACACACAGACACACACGCTCTCCACAACACACACACACACACTCCACCACACACACACACACACACACACACACACACACACACACACACACACACACACACACACACACACTCCACCACACACACACACTCCATTCCACACACACACAGGCTCCACCACACTGACAAACGCACTCGACCACACACAGACACACACACTCACATTCTATCACATGCACACACACATTCAACCACACACACTCCACTAAACACACACACACACACACATACACACACACACTCCAAAACACACACACACACACACTCCACCACACACACACCTGCACTCCACTGCACACACATGCACTCGACCACACACACACGCACACTCCACCACACACACAGACACACACATACACACATCAGTCCAAAACACATACACACACACTCACTCCACCACACACACACACGTACTCCACTGCGCGCGCACACACATGCACACACTCCAACACACACTCACACACACAGACACACAAACACTCCAAAACACACACACACAATCACGCACACACTCCAGCACATGCACACACTCCACTACACACACACACATTCAACCACACTCAAACAACACAATCCATCAAACACACACACACACACACACACACACACACACACACACACACACACTCCACCCCCCAACGCACACAAACACACACACAGACACACAAACACTCCAAAACACACACACACAAACACGCACACACTCCACCACATGCACACACTCCACGACACACACACACATTCCACCACACAGACACACACTCCACACAATCCACCACACACACGCTGCACCACACACACACACCGCGACACACACAGACAATCCACCCCACACACACTCACACACACGTAATGCACCACACACACACACACACACTCATTCCACCACACATACACACACTCTCTCTCTCTCACTCACACACACACACACACACACACACACACACACACACACACACACACACACACACACACACACACACACACAAACCGGCACACGAATCCCCACACACACACAACACACACACACACATGCACACACTCCACCACATGCACACACTCCACGACACACACACACATTCCACCACACACACACACATGCACACACACACAGACACACACTCCACACAATCCATCACACACACACTGCACCACACACACACAGACAATCCACCCCACACACACTCACTCACACGTAATGCACCACACACACACACACTCATTCCACCACACATACACACTCTCTCTCTCTCAGTCTCACACACACACACGCACACAAACACAAACACACACCAGCACACGAATCCCCACACACACACAACACACGCACACACACACATGCACACACTCCACCACATGCACACACACACAGACACACACAAACACTCCAAAACACACACACACAAACACGCACACACTCCACCACACGCACACACTCCACTACACACAATCCATCACACACACACACACACACACACACACACACACACACACACACACACACACACACACACACTCCACCCCCGACACACACATACACTCCGCAACACACACGCACACACTCCACAACACACTCCCCCAAACACACACATGCACTCCACCACACACACACTCTCTCCCCACACACACACACACACACACACACACACACGTGCACTGCACCACATACACACACACACTCATTCCAGCACACACACACACACTCACACAGACACACACATATATACACACACACTCCCACTCACACCCAGATCACACAGATACACGCTTCCCCACATCCACACACACACTAACACACACACACATCCACCCACAAACACACGCACACCTCACCACACACACGCACACACTCTGCCAAACACACACACACTCTCTCTCTCACACACACGCACACACATGCACTCCACCACACACACAAACACACACACCCCACCACACACAGACACGCACACACTCCACACAATGCACACACTCCACGACACACACACACATTCCACCACACAGACACACACTCCACACAATCCACCACACACACGCTGCACCACACACACACACCGCGACACACACAGACAATCCACCCCACACACACTCACACACACGTAATGCACCACACACACACACACACACTCATTCCACCACACATACACACACTCTCTCTCTCTCACTCACACACACACACACACACACACACACACACACACACACACACACACACACACACACACACACACACACACACACACACCGGCACACGAATCCCCACACACACACAACACACACACACACATGCACACACTCCACCACATGCACACACTCCACGACACACACACACATTCCACCACACACACACACATGCACACACACACAGACACACACTCCACACAATCCATCACACACACACTGCACCACACACACACAGACAATCCACCCCACACACACTCACTCACACGTAATGCACCACACACACACACACTCATTCCACCACACATACACACTCTCTCTCTCTCAGTCTCACACACACACACGCACACAAACACAAACACACACCAGCACACGAATCCCCACACACACACAACACACGCACACACACACATGCACACACTCCACCACATGCACACACACACAGACACACACAAACACTCCAAAACACACACACACAAACACGCACACACTCCACCACACGCACACACTCCACTACACACAATCCATCACACACACACACACACACACACACACACACACACACACACACACACACACACACACACACACTCCACCCCCGACACACACATACACTCCGCAACACACACGCACACACTCCACAACACACTCCCCCAAACACACACATGCACTCCACCACACACACACTCTCTCCCCACACACACACACACACACACACACACACACACACACACGTGCACTGCACCACATACACACACACACTCATTCCAGCACACACACACACACTCACACAGACACACACATATATACACACACACTCCCACTCACACCCAGATCACACAGATACACGCTTCCCCACATCCACACACACACTAACACACACACACATCCACCCACAAACACACGCACACCTCACCACACACACGCACACACTCTGCCAAACACACACACACTCTCTCTCTCACACACACGCACACACATGCACTCCACCACACACACAAACACACACACCCCACCACACACAGACACACACACACTCCACACAATGCACAGTCACTCCGCCACACACACACGCACACCCACTCCACCACACACACACAATCCACCACATACACACACGCATGAGCGCGTGCACTGCACTACATACACACTCCACACTCATTCCACCACACATACAAACTCTCTCCCTACACAAACACACACACACACATACAAACACAAACACACAAACACACTCCCACTCACACCCAGACACACACAGACAGACACACGCGTTCCCACACACACACTCCACCACACACACACACTCCGCTGCACACACACACAAAAACACTCCACTACACACACACACACACACAAACTCCACCACACTGACAAACTGACTCCACCACACACAGACACACTCACGCACACTCCATCACATGCACAC
>NC_081375.1:28804020-28806520 GCF_030684315.1 Stegostoma tigrinum
TCCACCACACACACAGGTCCACCACACACACACAGACACTCCACCACACACATACACACACACTCGGCCACACGGACACAGGCACTCCACCACACACACACATTCCACCACACACACACAGGCATTCCACCACACACACACACACACAAACACACACACACACACACACACACAGACACACTCTCCACCACACTGGCACATGCACTCCACCACACAGATAAACACATAAACACACAGACACTCCACCACACACACACAGACAGACAGACAAACACACACACACACACACTCAACCACACACATACACAAACAATCCACCACACTGGCACACGCACCCCACCACACACAGAGACACTCGACCACACAGACGCACTCCACCACATACACAAAGACAATCCACCCCCCCCCCCCCACACACACACACACACACACAACCACACTGACTCAGGCACTCCACCACACACAGAACCACACACACACACCACACTACACACAGAGACACTCCACCACACACATGCACTCCACCACACACACACACACACACACACACACACACACACACACACACACACACACACACACACACACACAGCACCCCCTGACACACACACACACACTCTGCTACACACACAGACCATCCACCACACACACACTCCACCAACAAACACACACACACACCACCACACATAGACACACAGACAATCGACCACACACACACACTCCAGCACACACACACACACACACCAACCCACACACACACACACAGACACACAAACCCACACACACTCCACCACACACACAGACACACACACACACACACACACACACACACACACACACACAGACATTGCACCACACCCACACAACACTCCACCACACACTCACACAGACAATCCACCATACACTCACACACACACACTCCACCATGCACGTACACACACATTCCATCACACTGGCACAGGCACTACACCACACACAGACGCACACACACACACCCCACCACACACACGCACACTCTCAACACACAGACACTCCACCACACACACACACACACACACACCCCACAACACACAGAGACACTCCGCCACACACAAACACACACACACACCACACTGACACCGGCACTCCACCACACACACACACACAGACACTCCACCACACGGGCACAGGCACTCCACCACACACACACATACAGGCAGTCCACCACACACACACACACACACACACACACACACACACACACACACACACACACACACACACAGAGACACAGAGACACAGAGACACACAAACACACACACACACAGACAATCCACAGCCCCTCCCCCCCCCCCACACACACACACACACACACACACACACTCTCTCTCTCTCTCTCCACCACACAGATAAACACACAAACACACAGACACTCCACCACACACAGACAGACAGACAGACAGACACACACACACTCAACCACACACATAAACAAACAATCCACCACACTGGCACACGCACCCCACCACACACAGAGACACTCGACCACACAGACGCACTCCACCACATACACACAGACAATCCACACCCCCCCCCCACACACACACACTCACACACACAGAGACACACAAACACACACACACACAGACAATCCACAGCCCCCCCCCTACACACACACACACACACACACACACACACACACACACACACACACACTCCACCACACTGGCACACGCACTCCACCACACACAGACTCTCACACACACACCCTACCCCACACACACAGTCCACCACACACACACACACACACACACACACACACACACACACACACACAGACACCCCACCACACACAGACACGCCACCACACACAGACACTCCACCACACACACACACATACACACGCACACACACATGCACAAACACACACACACACTCAACCCCACACACCCACACACTCCACCACACACACACACACAAACACAGACACCCACTAACACACACACACCTCAAAACACGCGCACTCCACCACACACACGCACACACTCCACAACACACTCCACCAAACACACACATGCACTCCACCACAAACACTCATATGCACTCCACCACACACACAGATACTCAACACAACACACAGACACTCCACCACACACACACACTCCACCACAATGACACATGCACTCCACCACACAGAGATACACACAAACACACAGACACTCCACCACAAACACACAGACAAACACACACACACACTTTACCACACACACACACTCACACACACACACACACACACACACACACACACACACACACACACACACTGCAACACACACACACACACACACACACACACACACACACTCCACCACACACATACACACACATTCCACCACAGTGACAGAGGAACTACACCACACACAGACACACTCGACCACTCACACGCACTCCACCACACACACACTCCACCACACACACACACAGACAATCCACCACACAGTCACACACACTCTACCACACT
>NC_081375.1:28919020-28921520 GCF_030684315.1 Stegostoma tigrinum
GATACTCAACACAACACAGAGACACTCCACCACACACACACACACACACACACACAGTCCACCACACACACAGGCACTCCAACACACACACACACACACACACACACACACACACACACACACACACACACAACACACACACACACACACACACACACACACCCACTCTATCTACCTCATTGGCACACGCACTCCACCACCCAGATACACACACAAACACACAGACACTCCACCACGCACATACACACACACTCCACCATAGTGACACAGGAACTCCACCACACACACACACACACACACACACACACACACACACACACACACACACACACACACACACACACACACCCCACCACACACAGAGACACTCGACCACACACACACACACACACAAACACACACACACACACACCACACTGACACAGGCACTCCAGCACACATAGACCCTCGCACACACACAGACACTCCATCACACACACGTGTCCACCACACACACACACACACACACACACACACACACACACACACACACACACACACACACACACACAGACACAGACACTCCACCACACATACACACACACTCCACCACACACATACACACACGCTCTACCAAACTGACACAGGCACTCCACAACACACAGACCCATACACACACACCCTAACACACACAGAAACACTCGACCACACACACGCACTCCACCACACACACACACACTCCACCACACACTCACACACTCCACCACACATACACACAGATACTCAACACAACACAGAGACACTCCACCAAACACACACACACACACACACACACACACACACACACTCCGCCACACACACAGACACTCCAACACACACACACACACACACACACACACACACACACACACACACACACACACACACACACTCCACCACACTGGGACATGCACTCCACCACACACATACACACACAAACACAGAGACACTCCACCACACACACACAGACAGACAGACACACACAGACACACACAGACACACACAGACACACACACACACACACACTCCACCACACACTCACACACTCCACCACACATACACACAGATACTCAACACAACACAGAGACACTCCACCAAACACACACACACACACACACACACACACACACTCCGCCACACACACAGACACTCCAACACACACACACACACACACACACACACACACACACACACACACACACACACACACACACACACACACACACACACCACCACAATGGGACATGCACTCCACCACACACATACACACACAAACACAGAGACACTCCACCACACACACACAGACAGACAGACACACACACACACACACACTCCACCGCACACATACACACACACTCCACCACACTAACACAGGAACTCCACCACACACAGACACACACACACACCCCACCACACACAGAGACACTCGACCACACACACACACACACACACACACACACACACACACACACACACACACACACACACACACACACACACACACACACACACAGACACACACACACACACACACACCCCACACTGACACAGGCACTCCAGCACACACAGACCCTCACACACACACAGACACTCCATCACACACACGTGTCTACCACACACACACACACACGCACACACACACACACACAGACACTCCACCAGACATACACACTCACTCCACCACACACATACACACACGCTCTACCAAACTGACACAGGCACTCCACAACACACAGACACATACACACACACCCTAACACACACAGAAACACTCGACCACACACACGCACTCCACCACACACACACACTCACACACACACACTCCACCACACATACACACAGATACTCAACACAACACAGAGACACTCCACCACACACACACACACACACACACACAGTCCACCACACACACAGGCACTCCAACACACACACACACACACACACACACACACACACACACACACACACACAACACACACACACACACACACACACACACACACCCACTCTATCTACCTCATTGGCACACGCACTCCACCACCCAGATACACACACAAACACACAGACACTCCACCACGCACATACACACACACTCCACCATAGTGACACAGGAACTCCACCACACACACACACACACACACACACACACACACACACACACACACACACACACCCCACCACACACAGAGACACTCGACCACACACACACACACACACAAACACACACACACACACACCACACTGACACAGGCACTCCAGCACACATAGACCCTCGCACACACACAGACACTCCATCACACACACGTGTCCACCACACACACACACACACACACACACACACACACACACACACACACACACACACACACACACACAGACACAGACACTCCACCACACATACACACACACTCCACCACACACATACACACACGCTCTACCAAACTGACACAGGCACTTCACAACACACAGACCCATACACACA
>NC_081375.1:28964020-28981520 GCF_030684315.1 Stegostoma tigrinum
TCCACCATACACACACACACACACTCCGACAATCCACCACACACACAGTACCACACACACACACACTCCAACACACACACACCCAGAGACAATCCACAAAACACACACATACACACCACACACACACACCAACCACCAATCACATACGCACACACACACGCACAGACACACACACACACACACACTCCACCACACACACAAACACTGTACCTCAAACACACACAGACTCCACACAAACACACACACACACACACACACACACACCACCACACACAAACACTCGACCACACACATGCACTCCAACACACACGCACGCACTCCAGCACACACACACACACACACACTCCACCACACACACACACACACACACACACACACACACACACACACACACACACACTCCACCGTACACAGACAGACACACACACACACACACAAACACTCCACCACACACATGAACTCCACCACAAACACACACACTCACACACACACACACACAGATACTCCACCACACACAGGCACAGACACACACACACTCCACCACACACACAAACACTCTACCTCACACACACGCAGACTCCACCACACACACACACACACACACACACAACCTCACACAAACACAGACTCCACCACACACACACACACACACACACACACACACACACACACACACACTCCACCACACACATACCACAATGGCACAGGAACTCCACCACACACAGACACACCCCACCAAACACAGAGACACGCGACCACACACATGCACTCCAACACACACACACGCACTCCAACACACACACACACACACACACACACACACACTCACACACACTGCACCGCACACACACACTCCATCACACACACACACACAATCACACACACACATACTCCACCAAGCTGACACAGTCACTCCACCACACACACAGACACTCCACCACACACACACTCAGACATTCCACCACACACACACACTGCACCACACACACAAACGCGCACACACACACACCACCAGACACACACACAGACAATCCACCATGCACACACACAGACACAGACACACACACACTCTACTACACACACACACACACTCCACCGCAAACACATGCATTCCACCACACACACACACACACACACTACGCAACACACACACACACACACACACACACACATACACAAACACTACATCACACACACACACTCTACCACACACACACACACACACACACACACACACACACACACACACACACACTCCCACCCACACACAGACAAACACCCACATACTCATCCCCACGCACACACACACACTAACTCACACACACAGACACTCCACCACACACACACAGACACATACACACACACACACACACACACTCCACCACACACACTCCACCACACTGAGACAAGCACTCCACCACACACACACACACAGACAACACACACATACTCCACCACGCTGACACAGCCACCCCACCACACACACAGACACTCCAACACACACACGCACTCCACCACACACACACACACACACATACACACGCACACACACACTCCACCACACACACATTCAGACAATCCACCACACACACACACACACACACACACACACACACACACACACACACACACACTCCACCGAACACACACACTCCACCACACACACACAGCAGTCCACCACACAGACACACACCACCACATAGACACACACACACACAAACACACACACACACACACACACGCACACACACACACACACTCCCACCCAGACACAGACAAACAACCACATACTCATCCCCACTCACACACACACACACTTGAACACACACACACAGACACTCCACCAAACACACACACAGACGCACACACACTCCACCACACACACACACTCCACCACACACATACACACACACTCCACCACACTGAGACACGCACTCCACCACACACACAGACACTCCACCACACACACACACAGACACACTCCACCACACTGACACAGGCACTCAACCACACACACACACACACACACACACACACACACACACACACACACAAACACACGCACACTCCACCACACATACACACACTCCACCACGCACACACACACACACATTCCACCACACACGCACTCAGACAATCCACTACACACACTCAAACACACACACAAACGCACACACACACACGCTCCACCAGACACACACACACACACACACACAAACGCACTCCACCAAACACACACACTCCACCAAACACACACACATACACAACACACACAAACGCACACACATTCCACCACACACACACACTCCACTGCACACACACACGCACTCCACCACACACACACACACACAAACAATCCAACACACACACATACTCCACCATGCTGACAGACACTCCACCAAACACACAGATACTCCACCACACACACACACACACACACTTCACCCCACACACACACACACACACACACCCTCACACAAACACACGCACACTCCACCACACATACACACACTCCACCACACACACACACTCACACACACATTCCACCACACACGCACTCAGACAATCCACTACACACACTCAAACACACACACTGCACCACACACACAAATGCACACACACACACGCTCCACCAGACACACACACACACACACACAAACGCACTCCACCAAACCCATGCATTCCACCAAACACACACACATACACAACACACAGACACACACACACACTCCACCACACACACACACACTCCACCACACACACACACGCACTCCACCACACACACACACACACACAAACAATCCAACACACACACATACTCCACCATGCTGACAGACACTCCACCACACACACAGATACTCCACCACACACACACACACACTTCACCCCACACACAGACATACACACACACACTCCACCACACACATCCACACACACTCCACCACTCACACCCACACACAAACACACACACATTCCACCACACAAACACACGCCACCAGACACGCACACACTCCACCACACAAACACACTCCACCAGACACACACACACTCCAACACACACACACTCCACCACACAAACACGCCACCACACAAACACACACACATACCACCACACACACTCACGCCACCAAACACACACACACAATCCAACACACACACATACTCCACCACGCTGACACACCCACTCCACCACACACACAGACACTCCACCACACACCCACACACAGACACTCCAACAAACACATGCACTCCACCACACACACACACACACTCCCCCACACACACACATTCCACCACACACACACTCAGACAATCCACTACACACACACTGCACCACATACAGAAACGCACACACACACACACATACGCTCCACCAGACACACACACACAAACGCACTCCACCAAACACACGCATTCCACCAAACACACACACATACACAACACACAGACACACACACACTCCACCACAAACAAACACACTCACACTCCACCACACACACACACACACACACACACACACACACTCCACCACACACACACACTCCATCACACACACACACACGCTCCACCAGACACACACACAAACACACTCCACCAAACACACGCATTCCACCAAACACACACACATACACAACACACAGACACACACACACACTCCACCACACACATACACTCACAGTCCACCACACACACACACACACACACGCACACACACACAAACAATCCAACACACACACATACTCCACCATACTGACACAGCCACTCCACCACACACACAGATATTCCACCACACACACACACGCAGACAATCCACCACACACACACATGCACACTCCACCAGACACACACACACTCCACCACACACACACACAGAGTCCACCACACTGACACACGCACTCCACTACACAGAGACACACACAAACACAAAGACACTCCACCACACACTACCACATAGAGACACACTCCACCATACTGACACAGGCACTCCTCCACACACAGACCCACACACACACACCCCACCACACACAGAGACACTCCACCACACACACACACACACACACACACACACACACACACACACACACACACACTCCACCATACACACACGCACTCCACCACACACACACACATACACACAATCCAACACATACAGACACACACCACCACATAGACACACACACACACACACTCCACCACACACATTCATTCCAGAACACATGCACACACACACTACGCAACACACACACACAACCTCCACCACACACACACACTCCACCACACACACACACACTCCACCACACAGACACACACCACCACATAGACACACACACAGAAACACACACACACACACACATACACACACACACACTCCACCACAGACACACACACACTCCACTGCACACATGCATTCCAGAACACATGCACTCACACACTATGCAACACACACACACAAACACACACACACACACACACACACACACACACCACCACACACGCAGACAATCCACCACACACACTGCACCACCCACCCACACACATACAGACATTCCACCACACACACACACACTCCACCACACGCACACACACACTGCATAATGCGCACACACACACACAAACACACACACACTCCCAAACACACATACACATACACTCCACCACACTGACACAAGCACTCCACCACTCACAGACACACACAAACACTCCACCACACACATGCACTCCACCACACACACACACTCCACCACAGACATACACACACCCCAGCACACACACACACTCCACCACACACAAGCACAGACTCCAAAAACAGACACTCACTCCACCGCACACACACACATACGCACTCCACCACACACATACACCCCACCACACACAGACACACACACACCACCATACATACACACGGATACTCCAATCAACACACAGACACTCCACCACACGCACACACATTGCACCACACACACACACACACACACACACAGACAATCCACCACACACACACTACACCACACACACACACTCCACCATCCACACACACACAGAGACAATCCACCACACACAAACCCTACACCACACACACACTCCAAAACACACATACACACGCACTCCACCACACTGATACACGCACTCCACCACACGCAGACACAGACACACACAGATTTTCCACCAAACACACACACTCTCCACCACACACACACTCTCACACACACCTCACCACACACACGCACTCCACCACACACAAGCACACACTCCACCAAACACACACACTCACTCCACTGCACACACACACACACATATGCACTCCACCACACACACACACCCCACCACACACAGACACACACACTCCATCACACATACACACGGATACTCCACACAATGCACAGACACTCCACCACACGCACACACATTGCAACACACACACACACACACAGACAATCCACCACACACACTGCACCACCCACCCACACACACACAGACAATCCACCACACACACTGCACCACCCACCCACACACACACAGACAATTCACCACACACACTGCACCACCCACCCACACACACACAGACAATCCACCACACACACACTACACCACCCACCCACCCACACACAATCCACCACACACACACTACTCCACACACACTGACAATCTACTACACACACACACACACACACACACACACACATACACACACACACAAACTGCACCACACACACACTCCACCACAGACACACACACAGACTCCACCACACACACACATCAATCCACCACACATACACACAAACTACACCAAACACACACACTCCACCACAATGACACATGCACTCCATCATGCACAAGCACACACACACTCTACCACACACATACTCACAGAATCCACCACACTGACACATGCACTACATCACACACACACACACACACACACACACACACACACATACACACACACACACACACACACTCCACCACACACACAAACACACACTCCACCACACACATACACACACACACTCCACCACACACACACACACCCACACACACTCATCCCCACACACACACACTCACACTCCAACACACACACACTCTAACACACTCCACCACACACACACACTCCACCACACTGACGCATGCCACAACACAGGCACACACACACGCACACACTCCACCACACACACACAGCACCACACACACACAGGGACAATCCACAAAACACACACATACACACCACCGCACACATACCACACACACATACACACACACACACACACTCCACCACACACACGCACTCCACCATACACACACACAAACATGCACGCCACCACAAACAAAGGCATTCCACCACACACATACACACACACACACACACACACACACACAAACACACACACACACAGGCGCGCGCCGCGTGCACTCCACCACACACACACGCACTCCACCACACACACACACAAACATGCACGCCACCACAAACAAAGGCATTCCACCACACACACACACACACACGTGCGCGCACTCCACCACACACACACGCACTCCACCACACACAAAAATGCACTCCACCAGACACACACACGCACTCCACCACACACACACACAAACATGCACACCACCACAAACACAGGCATTCCACCACACACACACACACACACACACACACACACACACACACACACACAAACACACACAATCCACCACACACACACAGACAATCCACCACACATATACTGTGCAACACACACACAAAAACGCTCCACCACAAACATACACACACAATCCACCACACACACACAGACAATCCACCACACACATACAGTGCAACACACACACAAAAACGCTCCACCACACACATACACACACACTCCACCACACTGACACAAGCACTCCACCACTCTCAGAAACACACAAACATTCCACCACGCAGAGACACTCCACCACACACATGCACTCCACCACACACACGCACAGACACACACACACATATACACTCTACATCCCACACACACACACTCTCTCCACCCCACACACACACCCAGCCATAAACACACATACCTCATCACACACACACTCCACCAAACACACACTCACTCCACCGTACACACACACATATGCACTCCACCACACACACACACCCCACCACACACAGACACACACACTCCACCCTACATCCACATGGATACTCCACACAATGCACAGACACTCCACCACACGCACACACTGCACCACACACACTCACACACAGACAATCCACCACACACACACATTATCCGCCACACACACACACACTCCACCACACACACACACACACACACACGCAGACAATCCACCACACACACACTCCACCACACACACACACACACACACACTCTCCATCACACACACACACACACACACACACACACACACCCATAAACACACACACCTCACCACACACTCCACCAAACACACACACTCACTCCACCGTACACACATACGTCTGCACTCCACCACACACACACATACCCCACCACACCCACACACACACACACACACCCCACAACACCCACACACACACACACACACCCCACAACACCCACACACACACACCACTACACACACACACACAACCACACCCACACACACCTCAGCACACCCACACACACACCCCACCGCAGCCACACACACACCCCACCGCACCCACACATTCACACTACCACACCCACACACACCCCACCACACCCACACACACCCCACCACACCCACACACACACCCACACCCCACAACACCCACACACACACACCCCACAACACCCACACAAACACCCCACCACACCCACACACACACTCTCACCCCACAACACCCACACACATACACACCACCACACACACACACCACCGCACCCACACACACACCCCACCACACCCACACACACACCCCACCACACCCACACACACACCCCACCACACACACACACCTCAGCACACCCACACACTCACCCCACCGCAACCACACACACACGCACTACCACACCCACACACACCCCACGACACCCATACACACACCCCACAACACGCAGACACACACCCCACCACACACACACACACCCCACCACACCCACACACACACCCCACCACACCCACTCACCCCACCACACCCACTCACCACACCACACCCACTCACACCCCACCACACCCACACACACCCCACCACACCCACACACACACCCCACCACACCCACACCTACACACCCCACCACACCTACACCCACACACCCCACCACACCCACACCCCACAACACCCACACACACACCACCACACCCACACTCACAATCCCCACCCACACACACCACCTCTTACACACCATACACACACACCACCACACCTACACACACCAAACCACACCCACACACACACCCCAGCACACCCACACACGCACTGCACCACACCCACACACACCCCACCACAACCACATACCTCAGCACACCCACACACATACCCCACCACACCCACACACTCACCCCACCACACCCACACACCCCATCACACCCACACAACCCAGCACACCCACACATACACCCAGCACACCCACACCCATACTACACACACACCCCACCACGCGCACACACACACCCCTCCACACACACACCCCACTACACCCACACACACACCCCACCACACCCACACACACACCCCACCGCACCCACACATACACACTACCACACCCACACACACACCCCACAATACCCACACACACACCACAACACCCACACACACACCACACAACACCCACACACACACACCCCACAACACGCAGACACACACCCCACCACACCCACACACACATACCCCACCACACCCACACATACACACTACCACACCCACACACACCCAACCACACCCACACACACAACACCCTCACACACACACCACCCCACACACAGCACCTCTCACACACCATACACACACACCCCACCACATCCACACACCCCACCACACCCACACACAAACCTCAGCACACCCACACACACACGCCACCGCACCGACACACACACACCCCACCGCACCCACACATACACACTACCACACCCACACACACCCCACCACACCCACACACACACCCCACCAACACCCACACACACACTCCACCACACCCACACACACACACCCCACAACACCAACACACACACACCTCAGCACACCCACACACACACCCCACCACACCCACACACTCACCCCACCGCAAACACACACACACCCCACAACACGCAGACACACACCCCACCACACCCACCCACACACACACACACCCCACCACACCCACACACACACACACAAACCACAACACCCACACACACACACACCCCACCACAACCACACACACACCACTACACACACACACCACTACAGCCACACACACCGCACCACACCCACACCCCACCACACCCACACACACACCCCACCGCACCCACACACACACCCCACCGCACCCACACACACACACCCCACCGCACCCACACATACGTACTACCACACCCACACACACCCCACCACACCCACACACACACTCCACAACACCCAAACACACACACCCCACCACACCCACACACACACACACACACCCACAACACCCACACACACACCCCACAACACCCACACACACACACCACTACACACACACACCACCACAGCCACACACACAACTCAGCACACCCACACACACACTCCACCACACCCACACACACACACACCCCACAACACCCACACACTCACCCCACTGCACCCACATACACACACCCCACCGCACCCACACATCCACACTACCACACCCACACACACCTCACCACACCCACACACACACCCCACCACCCACACACACACACCCCACCACACCCACACACACACTCCACCACACCCACACACACACACACCCCACAACACCCACACACTCACCCCACTGCACCCACATACACACACCCCACCGCACCCACACATCCACACTACCACACCCACACACACCTCACCACACCCACACACACACCCCACCACCCACACACACACACCCCACCACACCCACACACACACACCCCACCACATCCACACAACCCACCACACCCACACACACACACCTAAGCACACCCACACACACACGCCACCACACCCACACACACACGCCACCACACCCACACACACACCTGAGCACACCCACACACTCACCCCACCGCCCCCATACACACACCCCACCGCAACCACACACACACCTCAGCACACCCACACATATACACTACCACTCCCACACACACCCCACTACACCCACACACACACCCAACCAACACCCACACACACACCCCACCACACCCACACACACACACCCCACGACACCCACACACACACCCCACCACACCCACTCACACACACTCCACCACACCCACACACACACCCCACCACACCCACACACACACCCCACCACACCCACACTTACCCCACCACACCCACACACACCCCACCACACCCACACACACACACCCCACAACACACACACACACCCCACCACACACACACTCACACACACACACACACACACACACACCCCACAACACCCACACACACACACCACTACACACACACACACACAACCACACCCACACACACACCTCAGCACACCCACACACACACCCCACCGCAACCACACATACACCCCACCGCACCCACACATACACACTACCACACCCACACACACCCCACCACACACACACACACACACACCCCACAACACCCACACACACACACCACTACACACACACACACACACAACCACACCCACACACACACCTCAGCACACCCACACACACACCCCACCGCAACCACACATACACCCCACCGCACCCACACATACACACTACCACACCCACACACACCCCACCACACCCACACACACACACACCCCACAACACCCACACACACACACCACTACACACACACGCACAACCACACCCACACACACACCCCACCACACCCACACACACACACCACCACACACACACACCACACCCACACACACACACCACCACACACACCCCATCACACCCACACACACCCCAACACACACACACACACACACACACACACACACACACACACACACACACACACACACACACACACAAAACAGCTCTCTCTCTCACTCACACACAAACACAAACACACCACCTCCCTCTCTCACATACACAGATGCCACCACACACACACACCATCACACTCTACCACACACATCCACACTACCACACACACCTCACACACACACAGCACCTCTCACACACCATACACACACACACACTCTCTGTCTCTCTCTCTCTCTCTCTCACACACACACACACACACACACACACACACACACACACACACACACACACACACACACAAACACACACACACAAACACATACCAACACACCCACGCACACACCCCACCACACCCACACTCCCCAGCACACCCACACACACACCCAGCACACCCACACCCATACTCCACCCACACCACACCACGCCCACACACACACCCCACCATGCAACACACACCCCACTACACCCACACACACACACCCGACTACACCCACACACACACCCCACCACACCCAAACACACAGACCACACCGCACCCACACACACCCCACTACACCCACACACACACCCCACCGCACCCACACACACCCCACCACACCCATATACACACCACCCACCACACCCACACACACATCCCATCACACGCGCACACACCCTACCACACGCACACACCCTACCACACGCACACACACCCCACCACACCCACACATACCCCACCGCACCCACACACACACCCCACCGTGCCCACACACACCCCACCGCGCCCACAAACAAACCACCCACCACACCCACACACACACCCCATCACACGCACACACACCCTACCACACGCACACACACACCACCACACCCACACATACCCCACCACACGCACACACACCCCACCACACACACACACCTCCTCTCTCTCTCACACACACACTCACACTCCACCCCACACACACACACACACACAGACACACCTCGTCTCTCTCTCACACACACACACCATACACACACACACACACACCATACACACACACACACACATCCACCCCACCAGACCCACACACACCCCATCACACCCACACACCCCAAAACACACACACACGCCCCACCACACATGCATAGACACACACACGCTCAAACACACACAGACACACACACACACACTCTCACACACAGATACCAGTCTTCAGCCAATTCTATTCACTCCATGTGATCTCAAGAAATGGCTGCAGCCACTGGATTCTGCAAGGACTATGGGCCCTGACAATGTTCTGGCAATAGTCGTGAAGACTTGTGCTCCAGAACTTGCCCCGAACTAGCCAAGTTGTTCCAGTGCAGTTACAACACTGGTATCTATCCGACAACGTGGACATTTGCCCCAAGTATGCCCTGTGTGCAAAAAAGCAGGACAAATCCAACCCAGCCAATTACCGCCTCATCAGTTTCCTCTCGATCAGCAGTCAAGTGATGGAAGGGCTCATCAACAGTGCCATCAAGCAGTACCTGCCCAGCGATGCCCAGTTTGGGTTCTGCCAGGGCCACTCAGCTCCTGACCTCGTTACAGCCTTGCTTCAAACATGGACAAAAGAGCTGAATTCCAGAGGTGAGGTGAGAGTGACATCCCTTGATATCGAGGCTGCATTCGACCGAGCGTGGCATCGAAGAGACGTCGAAAAATGGAATCAATGGGTGTCGGGGACAATCGCTCTGATGGTTGCAGTCAAACCTGACACATAGGAAGACGGTCGTGTTTGTGAGAGATCAGTCATCTCGGCTCCAGGACATCTCTACAGGAGTTCCAGAGGGTAGTGTCCTTGGGCCAATCATCTTAAGCTGCTTCATCGCTGCCCTTCCCTCCATCACAAGGCCAGCAATGGGGATGTTCACCGAGATTTGCACCATGTTCAGCACCGTTCGTGACTCCTCAGATACTGAAGCAGTCAATGTTCAAATGCAACATGATTTGGACAATATCCAGGCTTGGGCTGACAAGTGACAAGGGACACTCGCGCCACCCAAATGCCAGGATAAGGCCATCACCAGAAAGAAACAATCTAACCACTACCTTTTAATATTCAATGGTGTCACCGTCACTGAATCCCCCACTATCAACATCCTGGGGGTTACCATTGACCAGAAACACAACTGGACTCACCACATCATCACAAATACCCACACAGGCACCCACACAAACTCCCGCCCCCCCCCCCCCAACAAACACTAACACACACACACACACACACACACACACACTCCACCTCTCTCTCACACACACACACACACACACACACACACACACACACTCCACCTCTCTCTCACACACACACACTCCACCTCTCTCTCTCACACACACACACACACACACACACACACACACACACACACACACACACTCCACCTCTCTCTCTCACACACACACACACACACACACACACACACACATTCCACCTCTCTCTCACACACACACACTCCACCTCTCTCTCACACACACACACACACAAACTCCACCTCTCACACACACACACACTCCACCTCTCACACACACACACATTCCACCTCTCTCTCACACACACACACTCCACCTCTCTCTCACACACACACACACACAAACTCCACCTCTCACACACACAAACATACCACATCTCTCCCTCACACAAACACACAACCTCTCTCTCTCAGACACACACACACACACACACACTCCAACTCTTTCTCTCTCTCACACACACACAAACCACCAGTCTCTCACACACACTCCACTACTCTCTCACACAGACTGCCACGTTCGCGCGCAAGCACGCACACACACACACACACACACACACACACACACACACACACACACACACACACACACTCCACCACTCTCATGCACATAGACACACACACACACACACACACACACACACACACACACTTCACCTCTCTCTCACACACACACACACACACACACACACACAGACACACACACACACACTCCACCTCTCTCTCACACACACACACACACACACACACTCCACCAATCTGTCTCTCTCTCACACACACACACACACGCACCCACACACACACACACTCCACCAATCTGTCACACACACACACATTCCACCAATTTGTCACACACACACACACTCCACCAAACTGTCTCTCTCTCACCCACACACACACACACACACACACACACACACTCCACTACACACACAAACACACATTCCACATCAGACACATCACTACACACACACTGCACAAATCTGTCTCACACACACACACTCCACCAATCTGTCTCTCACACACCCATACACACACTCCACCAATCTGTCTCTCTCTCACCCACATACACACTCCACCACACCCACACATACTCCACCACACCCACACACACACACACTCCACCACACACACAAAGACACATTCCACATCAGACACACCACCACACACACACACTCCACCAATCTGTCTCTCACACACACACATCTACACATTCAATCTGACTCTCTCTCTCACACACACACAGACACACACACACATACTCCACCAATCTGTCTCACACACACACAGACACACACACACACACTCCACCAATTTATCTCTCTCTCTCTCACACACACTCACCAATTTGTCACACACACACGCACAATCGACCAATCTGTCTCTCTCTCACACACGCACTCCACCAATCTGTCTCTCTCTCTCTCTCTCTCTCTCTCTCTCTCACACACACACACACACACACACACACACACACACACTTTCCACCAATCTGTCTCACACACACACACACACACACACACACACACACACACACACACACTCCACCTCTCATGCGCCACATACTCACACACACACACTCCACCACATACACCCACACACAAACACACTCCACCACACACACTCCACCAATCTGTCCCACACACACACACACACACACACACACACACACACACTTTCCACCAATCTGTCTCTCACACACACACACATAGACAAACACAACACACACCACACACTCAACCAATTTGTCACACACACACTCCACCAATCTGTCTCTGTCTCTCTCTCTCTCTCTCTCTCTCTCTCTCACACACACACACACACACACACACACACACACACACACAAACACACAATCCACCTCACACATACCACACACACACACTCCACCTCTCACGCACCACACACACACACACACACACACACACACTCCAGCAATCTGTCTCTCTCTCTGACACACACACACACACCACACACACACACCGACACACAAACACACACTCCACCACACACACACCACACACAGACACACACACACACTCCACCTCTCTCTCTCTGTGACAAACACACACACAATCCATCTGTCTCTCTCTCTCACACACACACACTCCACCAATCTGTCTCTCTCTCTCACACACACACACACACACACACACAAACACACATTCTCCACCAATCTGTCTCTCTCTCTCACACACGCACACACAAACACACAATCCACCTCACACATACCACACACACACACTCCACCTCTCACGCACCACACACACACACACACTCCAGCAATCTGTCTCTCTCTCTCTCACACACACACACACCACACACACACACTGACACACAAACACACACTCCACCACACACACACCACACACAGACACACACACACACTCCACCTCTCTCTCTCTGACAAACACACACACAATCCATCTGTCTCTCTCTCTCACACACACACACTCCACCAATCTGTCTCTCTCACTCTCACACACAGACACACACAGACACACAGACACACACACACACACACTCCACCAATCTGTAAAACACACACACAGACACACACATAGACACACACACACACACACACACACTCCACCTCTCACACATCACACACACACACTCCACCACACACACACACACACACACACACACACACACACACACACACACACACACACACACTCCACCTCTCTCTCTCTCTGACAAAAATACACACACACACACAATCCATCTGTCTCTCTCTCTCCACCTCTCTCTCTCTCAGACACACACACACACACTCCACCAATCTGTCTCTCTCACACACACAGACTCACGCACACACACACACACACACACACACACACACACACACACACAATCCACCAATCTATCACACACACACAAACACTCCACCAATCTGTCACGCACACACTCCACCAATCTGTCTCACACACACACACACACACAATCCACCAATCTGTCTCTCTCTCACACACACAGACACACACACACTCCACCAATCTGTCACACACACACACACACTCCGCCAATCTGACTCTCTCTCTCACGCATACACAGACACACACACACACTCCAGCAATCTGTTTGACACACACACACTCTCCACCAATCTGTCTCTCACACACACACATTCACACACACACACACACACACGCACACTCCACCAATCTGTCTCTCACAGACACACATACTCCACCAATCTGTCTCTCTCTCACACACACACACACACACGCACACACACACACACACTCACACACCACCAATCTGTCTCTCCCTCTCTCTCTCTCTCTCTCACACACACACATACACACACACACACACACACTCTCCACCAATCTGTCTCTCTCTCACACACCCAGACTCATGCACACACACACACACTCAGACTCCACCAATCTGTCACACACACACACAAACACTCCACCAATCTGTCACACACACACACACACACACACACTCCACCAATCTGTCTCTCTCTCACACACACAGACACACACACTCCACCAATCTGTCTCTCTCTCACACACACAGACACACACACTCCACCAATCTGTCACACACACACACACATTCCACCAATCTGTCACACACACACACACACACACACACACACACACACACACACACACACACTCCACCAATCTGTCTCTCTCTCACACACACAGACACACACACTCCACCAATCTGTCACACACACACACACACATTCCACCAATGTGTCACACACACACACATACACTCCACCAATCTGTCTCTCTCTCACCCACACACACACTCCACCACACCCACACACACACACACTCCACCACACACACAAACACACATTCCACATCAGACACATCACTACACACACACACTCCACCAATCTGTCTCACACACACACACTCCACCAATCTGTCTCATACACACAAACTCCACCAATCTGTCTCTCACACACCTATACACACACTACACCAATCTGTCTCTCTCTCACCCACATACACACTCCACCACACCCACATACACTCCACCACACCCACACACACACACACTCCACCACACACACAAACACACATTCCACATCAGACACACCAACACACACACACTCCACCAATCTGTCTCTCACACACACACTCCACCATTCTGCCTCACACACACACACACTCCACCAATT
>NC_081375.1:28986520-28989020 GCF_030684315.1 Stegostoma tigrinum
ACACACACACACACACACACACACACACACTCCACCAATTTCTCTCTCTCTCTCTCTCACTCCACCAATCGGTCTCCCTCTCTCTCACACACACACACCACCAATCTGTCTCACACACACACACACTCCGGCAATCTGTCTCACACACACACACACTTCAGCAATCTGTCACACACACACACACACTCCACCAATCTGTCTCTCACACACACAGACACACACACACACTCTCCACCAAATTATCTCTCTCTCTCTCACACTCACCAATTTGTCACACACACACACACACACACACACACACACACAAAACACCAATCTGTGTCTCTCTCACACACACATTCACACACATACTCCACCAATCTGTCTCTCACAGACACACACACTCCACCAATCTGTCTCTCCCTCTCTCTGTCTCTCTCTCTCTCTCACACACACACACACACACACACTCCCAATCTGTCTCTCACACACACACTCCACCAATCTGTCTCTCTCTCACATACACAGACACAGACACACACACACACACACACACACACATACACTCCACCAATCTGTCTCACACACACACACACACACTCACACACTCCACCTATCTGTCTCACACACACACACACACTCCACCAATCTGTCTCTCTCTCACACACACAGACACACACACTCCACCAATCTGTCACACACACACACACATACATTCCACCAATCTGTCTCTCTCTCACACACACAGACTCACGCACACACACACACACACACACTCCACCAATCTGTCACACACACACAAACACTCCACCAATCTGTCTCTCTCTCACACACACAGACTCCACCAATCTGTCTCTCTCTCACACACACAGACACACACACACACTCTCCACCAAATTATCTCTCTCTCTCTCACACTCACCAATTTGTCACACACACACACACACACACACACACACACACACACACACACACACACACATACACACACACACACACACACACAAAACACCAATCTGTGTCTCTCTCACACACACATTCACACACATACTCCACCAATCTGTCTCTCACAGACACACACACTCCACCAATCTGTCTCTCCCTCTCTCTGTCTCTCTCTCTCTCTCTCTCACACACACATACACACCACCATCTGTCTCTCCCTCTCTCTCTCTCTCACACACACACACACACACACACACACACACACTCCACCTATCTGTCTCACACACACACACACACTCCACCAATCTGTCTCTCTCTCACACACACAGACACACACACTCCACCAATCTGTCACACACACACACACACTCCACCTCTCTCTCTCTGACAAACACACACACAATCCATCTGTCTCTCTCTCTCACACACACACTCCACCAATCTGTCTCTCTCTCTCACACACACAGACACACACACACACACACACACACACACACTCCACCAATCTGTCTCTCACACACACAGAGACACACAAACACACATACTCCACCAATCTGTCTCTCACACACACACACACACAAACACACACACACACACACAGACACACTCCACCTCTCATGCACCGCACACTCACACACACACACTCCACCACATACACCCACACACAAACACACTCCACCACACACACTCCACCAATCTGTCCCACACACACGCGCGCGCACACACACAAAAACACAATCCACCAATCTGTGTCTCTCACACACACACACATACACAAACCCAACCAATTTGTCACACACACACTCCACCAATCTGTCTCTGTCTCTCTCTCTCTCTCTCTCTCTCTCACACACACACACACACATACACACACAAACACACAATCCACCTCACACATACCACACACACACACTCCACCTCTCACGCACCACACACACACACACACACACACACACACTCCAGCAATCTGTCTCTCTCTCTCACACACACACACACCACACACACACACCGACCCACAAACACACACTCCACCACACACACACCACACACAGACACACACACACACTCCACCTCTCTCTCTCTGACAAACACACACACAATCCATCTGTCTCTCTCTCTCACACACACACACTCCACCAATCTGTCTCCCTCTCTCTCACACACACACACAAACACACAATCCACCTCACACATACCACACACACACACTCCACCTCTCACGCACCACACACACACACACACACTCCAGCAATCTGTCTCTCTCTCTCTCACACACACACACACCACACACACACACTGACACACAAACACACACTCCACCACACACACACCACACACAGACACACACACACACACACTCCACCTCTCTCTCTCTGACAAACAAACACACAATCCATCTGTCTCTCTCTCTCACACACACACACTCCACCAATCTGTCTCTCTCTCTCTCACACACAGACACACACACACACACACTCCACCAATCTGTAAAACACACACACACACACACACACACACACACTCCACCTCTCACACATCACACACACACACACACACACACACACACACACACACA
>NC_081375.1:28994020-28999020 GCF_030684315.1 Stegostoma tigrinum
ATACACACACACACACACACACTCACACACACACACACACACACACACACACACACACACACACACACACACACACACACACACACTCCACCAATTTCTCTCTCTCTCTCTCTCACTCCACCAATCGGTCTCCCTCTCTCTCACACACACACACCACCAATCTGTCTCACACACACACACACTCCAGCAATCTGTCTCACACACACACACACTTCAGCAATCTGTCACACACACACACACACTCCACCAATCTGTCTCACACACACACACACTCTCCACCAAATTATCTCTCTCTCTCTCACACTCACCAATTTGTCACACACACACACACACACACACACACACACACACACACACACACACACACACACACACAAAACACCAATCTGTGTCTCTCTCACACACACATTCACACACATACTCCACCAATCTGTCTCTCACAGACACACACACTCCACCAATCTGTCTCTCCCTCTCTCTGTCTCTCTCTCTCTCTCTCACACACACACACACACACTCCCAATCTGTCTCTCACACACACACTCCACCAATCTGTCTCTCTCTCACATACACAGACACAGACACACACACACACACACACACACACACACACACACACATACACTCCACCAATCTGTCTCACACACACACACACACACACACACATTCCAACAATCTGTCACACACACACACACACACTCCACCAATCTGTCTCTCTCTCACACACACAGACACACACACTCCACCAATCTGTTACACACACACACACACATTCCAACAATCTGTCACACACACACACACACTCCACCAATCTGTCTCTCTCTCTCACACACTCACTCCACCAATTTCTCTCTCTCTCTCTCTCTCACTCCACCAATTTCTCTCTCTCTCTCTCTCACTCCACCAATCCCTCTCTCACACACACGCACACCACCAATCTGTCTCACACACACAGACACACACACACACACTCCACCAATCTGTCACACACACATACATACTCCACCAATCTGTCTCTCTCTCTCTCACACACACACACACACACACACACACACACACACACACACACACACACACACACACACACACAGACACACTCCACCAATCTGTATCTCTCTCACACACACACACACTCCTCCAATCTGTCACACACACACTCCACCAATCTGTCACACACACACACACACACACACATTCCACCAATCTGTCACCCACACACACACACTCCACCACACCCACACACACACCCACTCCACTACACACACAAACACACATTCCACATCAGACACATCACTACACACACACACTCCACCAATCTGTCTCACACACATACACACTCCAGCAATCTGTCTCACACACACACACTCCACCAATCTGTCTCTCACACACCTATACACACACTCCACCAATCTGTCTCTCTCTCACCCACATACACACTCCGCCACACACACACACACTCCACCACACACACAAACACACATTCCACATCAGACACACCACCACACACACACATTCCACCAATCTGTCTCTCACATACACACTCCACCAATCTGCCTCACACACACACATCTACACATTCAATCTGACTCTCTCTCACACACACACACAGACACACACACACACATACTCCACCAATCTGTCTCACACACACACAGACACACACACACACGCTCCACCAATTTATCTCTCTCTCTCTCACACACACTCACCAATTTGTCACACACACACACACAATCCACCAATCTGTCTCTCTCTCACACACACACTCCACCAATCTGTACCTCTCTCTCTCTCTCTCTCTCTCTCTCTCTCTCTCACTCTCTCTCTCTCTCTCACACACACACACACTTTCCACCAATCTGTCTCACACACACACACACTCCACCAATCTGCCTCTCACACACCCATACACACACTCCACCAATCTGTACCTCTCTCTCTCTCTCTCTCTCACACACACACACACACACACTTTCCACCAATCTGTCTCACACACACACATACTCCACCAATCTGTCTCTCTCTCTCTCACACACACACACACACAGACACACTCCACCAATCTGTAAAACATACACACACACAGACACACACATAGACACACACACACACACTCCACCTCTCACACATCACACACACACACTCCACCACACACACACATACACACACACACACACACACACACACACACACACACACACTCCACCTCTCTGTCTCTCTGACAAAAATACACACACACACACACAATCCATCTGTCTCTCTCTCTCCACCTCTCTCTCTCTCAGACACACACACACACACTCCACCAATCTGTCTCTCTCTCACACACACAGACTCACGCACGCACACACACACACACACTCCACCAATCTGTCACACACACACAAACACTCCACCAATCTGTCTCTCTCTCACACACACAGACTCCACCAATCTGTCTCTCTCTCACACACACAGACACACACACACTCCACCAATCTGTCACACACACACACACACACACACACACACACACACACACACACACTCCGCCAATCTGACTCTCTCTCTCACGCATACACAGACACACACACACTCCAGCAATCTGTTTGACACACACACACTCTCCACCAATCTGTCTCTCACACACACACATTCACACACAGACACACACATTCCACCAATCTGTCTCTCACAGACACACATACTCCACCAATCTGTCTCTCTCTCTCTCTCTCTCTCTCTCTCTCACACACACACACACTCACACACCACCAATCTGTCTCTCCCTCTCTCTCTCACACACACACACACACACACACACACACACACACACACACACACACTCCACCAATTTCTCTCTGTCTCTCTCTCTCTCTCTCTCACTCCACCAATCGGTCTCCCTCTCTCTCACACACACACACCACCAATCTGTCTCACACACACACACACTCCACCAATCTGTCACACACACACACACACTCCACCAATCTGTCTCTCACACACACAGACACGCACACACACTCTCCACCAAATTGTCTCTCTCTCTCTCACACTCACCAATTTGTCACACACACACACACACACACACACACACACACACACACAATCCACCAATCTGTGTCTCTCTCACACACACATTCACACACACACTCCACCAATCTGTCTCTCACAGACACACACACTCCACCAATCTGTCTCTCCCTCTCTCTGTCTCTCTCTCTCTCACACACACACACACCATCAATCTGTCTCTCCCTCTCTCTCTCTCTCTCTCTCACACACACACACACACACACACACACACACACACACACACACACACACACACACTCCCAATCTGTCTCTCACACACACACTCCACCAATCTGTCTCTCTCTCACACACACAGACACAGACACACACACACACTCCACCAATCTGTCTCACACACACACACACACACACACACTCCACCTATCTGTCTCACACACACACACTCCACCAATCTGTCTCTCTCTCACACACACAGACACACACACTCCACCAATCTGTCACACACACACACACACACACACATTCCACCAATCTGTCTCTCTCTCACACACACAGACTCACGCACACACACACACACACACACACACTCCACCAATCTGTCACACACACACAAACACTCCACCAATCTGTCTCACTCTCACACACACAGACTCCACCAATCTGTCTCTCTCTCACACACACAGACACACACACACACTCCACCAATCTGTCACACACACACACACACACACACACACACACACACACACACACACACACTCCGCCAATCTGACTCTCTCTCTCACGCATACACAGACACACACACACACTCCAGCAATCTGTTTGACACACACACACTCTCCACCAATCTGTCTCTCACACACACACATTCACACACACACACACACACACTCCACCAATCTGTCTCTCACAGACACACATACTCCACCAATCTGTCTCTCTCTCTCTCTCTCTCTCTCTCACACACACACACACTCACACACCACCAATCTGTCTCTCCCTCTCTCTCTCACACACACACACACACACACACACACACACACACACACACACACACACACACACACACACACACACTCCACCTCTCTGTCTCTCTGACAAAAATACACACACACACACACAATCCATCTGTCTCTCTCTCTCCACCTCTCTCTCTCTCAGACACACACACACACACTCCACCAATCTGTCTCTCTCTCACACACACAGACTCACGCACGCACACACACACACACACTCCACCAATCTGTCACACACACACAAACACTCCACCAATCTGTCTCTCTCTCACACACACAGACTCCACCAATCTGTCTCTCTCTCACACACACAGACACACACACACTCCACCAATCTGTCACACACACACACACACACACACACACACACACACACACACACACACACACACACTCCGCCAATCTGACTCTCTCTCTCACGCATACACAGACACACACACACTCCAGCAATCTGTTTGACACACACACACTCTCCACCAATCTGTCTCTCACACACACACATTCACACACAGACACACACATTCCACCAATCTGTCTCTCACAGACACACATACTCCACCAATCTGTCTCTCTCTCTCTCTCTCTCTCTCACACACACACACACACCACCAATCTGTCTCTCCCTCTCTCTCTCACACACACACACACACACACACACACACACACACACACACACACACACACACTCCACCAATTTCTCTCTGTCTCTCTCTCTCTCTCTCTCACTCCACCAATCGGTATCCCTCTCTCTCACACACACACACCACCAATCTGTCTCACACACACACACACTCCACCAATCTGTCACACACACACACACACTCCACCAATCTGTCTCTCACAAACACAGGCACGCACACACACTCTCCACCAAATTGTCTCTCTCTCTCTCACACTCACCAATTTGTCACACACACACACACACACACACACACACACACACACACACACACACACACACACACA
>NC_081375.1:29004020-29006520 GCF_030684315.1 Stegostoma tigrinum
CACACTCCACCAATCTGTCACACACACACTCCACCAATCTGTCTCTCACACTCACAGACACACACACACACGCTCCACCAAATTATCTCTCTCTCTCTCACACTCACCAATTTGTCACACACATACACACACACACACACACACACACACACACACACACACACACACACACACACACACAATCCACCAATCTGTGTCTCTCTCACACACACATTCACACACACACTCCACCAATCTGTCTCTCACAGACACACACACTCCACCAATCTGTCTCTCCCTCTGTCTGTCTCTCTCTCTCTCACACACACACACACACCACCAATCTGTCTCTCCCTCTCTCTCTCTCCCTCTCTCTCACACACACACACACACACACACACACACACACACACACACACACACACACACACTCCCAATCTGTCTCTCACACACACACTCCACCAATCTGTCTCTCTCTCACACACACAGACACACACACACACACACACACACACACACACATACACTCCACCAATCTGTCTCACACACACACACTCACACACTCCACCTATCTGTCACACACACACACACACACTCCACCAATCTGTCTCTCTCTCACACACACAGACACACACACTCCACCAATCTGTCACACACACACACACACACATTCCACCAATCTGTGACACACACACACACACACTCCACCAATCTGTCTCTCTCTCTCACACACACACACACACACTCCACCAATTTCTCTCTCTCTCTCTCTCTCTCTCTCTCTCTCTCTCTCACTCCACCAATCGGTCTCCCTCTCTCACACACACGCACACCACCAATCTGTCTCACACACACACACACACACACACACACACACACACACACACACACACACACACACACACACACACACACTCCACCAATCTGTCACACACATACACACTCCACCAATCTGTCTCTCTCTCTCACACACACACACACACACACACACGCACACACACGCACACACAGACACACTCCACCAATCTGTACCTCTCTCTCTCTCTCTCTCACACACGCACACACACTTTCCACCAATCTGTCTCACACACACAGATACACTCCACCAATCTGTCTCTCTCTCACACACACACACACACACACACACACACACACACACAGAGACACACTCCACCTCTCATGCACCACACACTCACACACACACACTCCACCACACACACCCACACACAAACACACTCCACCACTCTGTCCCACACACACGCGCATTCCACCAATCTGTCACACACACACACACACTCCACCAAACTGTCTCTCTCTCACCCACACACACACTCCACCACACCCACACACACACACACACTCCACAACACACACAAACACACATTCCACATCAGACACATCACTACACATACACACTCCACCAATCTGTCTCACACACACACACTCCACCAATCTGTCTCTCACACACCCATACACACACTCCACCAATCTGTCTCTCTCTCACCCACATACACACTCCACCACACCCACACATACTCCACCACACCCACACACACACATACTCCACCACACACACATACACACATTCCACATCAGACACACCACCACACACACACACTCCACAAATCTGTCTCTCACACACACACTACACCAATCTGTCTCACACACACACATCTACACATTCAATCTGACTCTCTCGCACACACACACAGACACACACACACACATACTCCAACAATCTGTCTCACACACACACACACACACACACACACACACACACACACACACACACACACACACTCCACCAATTTATCTCTCTCTCTCTCTCTCACACACACTCACCAATTTGTCACACACACACACACAATCCACCAATCTGTCTCTCTCTCACACACACACTCCACCAATCTGTCTCTCACTCTCTCTCTCACACACACACACACTCCACCAATCTGTCTCTCATACACCCATACACACACTCCACCAATCTGTCTCTCTCTCACACACACACACACACACACACACACACACACACACACACACACACACACACACACACACGCACACACACACACTCAACCGCTCTCACACACACACTCCAATCTGTCTCACACACGCACACTCCACCTCATACACACCACACACACTCCACCTCATACACACCACACACACACACACACACACCACACACACACACACACACTCCACCACACAAACACTCCACCACACACACACACTCCACCAATCTGTCTCTCACACACACACACACACACACACACACACACACACACACACACACACACACACACACACACTCCACCAATCTGTCACACACACACACACACTCCACCAATCTGTCTCTCTCTCACACACACACACACTCCACCAATCTGTCACACACACACACACACACACATTCCACCAATCTGTCACACACACACACACTCCACCAAACTGTCTCTCTCTCACCCACACACACACTCCACCACACCCACACAAACACACGCACTCCACTACACAC
>NC_081375.1:29024020-29029020 GCF_030684315.1 Stegostoma tigrinum
ACACACACACACTCCACCTCTCATGCACCACACACTCACACACACACACTCCACCACACACACCCACACACAAACACACTCCACCACTCTGTCCCACACACACGCGCGCGCACACACTCAAAAACACAATCCACCAATCTGTGTCTCACACACACACACATACACACACACAACACACACCACACTCTCACACACACAACCAATTTGTCACACACACACTCCACCAATCTGTTTCTGTCTCTCTCTCTCTCTCTCACACACACACACAAACACACAATCCACCTCACACATACCACACACGCACACACTCCACCTCTCACGCACCACACACATACACACACTCCACCAATCTGTCTCTCTCTCTTACACACACACACACACACACACACACACACACACACACACTCCCAATCTGTCTCTCACACACACACTCCACCGATCTGTCTCTCTCTCACACACACAGACACACACACACACACACACACACACTCCACCAATCTGTCTCTCATACACACACACACACACACACACACACACACACACACACACACACACACACACACACACACTCCACCAATCTGTCTCTCTCTCACACACAAAGACACACACACTCCACCAATCTGTCACACATACATACATACTCCACCAATCTGTCTCTCTCTCTCACACACACACACACACACACACACACACACACACACACACACACACACACACACACACACACACACACACACACACACACACACACACACACACACTCCACCAATCTGTATCTCTCACACACACACACACACACTCCTCCAATCGGTCACACACACACACACACCCTCCACCAATCTGTCACACACACACTCCACCAATCTGTCACACACACACTCCACCAATCTGTCATACATACACACACACACACACTCCACCAATCTGTCTCTCTCTCATACACACAGACACACACACTCCACCAATCTGTCACACACACACACACACACACATTCCACCAATCTGTCACCCACACACACACACTCGACCACAGCCACACACACACACACTCCACGACACACACAAACACACATTCCACATCAGACACATCACTACACACACACACTCCACCAATCTGTCTCACACACATACACATTCCACCAATCTGTCTCACACACACACACTCCACCAATCTGTCTCTCACACACCTATACACACACTCCACCAATCTTTCTCTCTCACCCACATACACACTCCGCCACACACACACACACTCCACCACACACACAAACACACATTCCACATCAGACACACCACCACACACACACATTCCACCAATCTGTCTCTCACATACACACTCCACCAATCTGCCTCACACACACACATCTACACATTCAATCTGACTCTCTCTCACACACACACACAGACACACACACACACACATACTCCACCAATCTGTCTCACACACACACACACACTCCACCAATTTATCTCTCTCTCTCTCACACACACTCACCAATTTGTCACACACACACACACACACACACACACACACAATCCACCAATCTGTCTCTCTATCACACACACACTCCACCAATCTGTACCTCTCTCTCTCTCTCTCTCTCACACACACTTTCTCTCTCTCTCTCACACACACACACACACACTTTCCACCAATCTGTCTCACACACACACACACTCCACCAATCTGCCTCTCACACACCCATCCACACACTCCACCAATCTGTCTCACACACACACACACACACACACACACACACACTCCACCACTCTGTCCCACACACACGCGCGCGCACACACTCAAAAACACAATCCACCAATCTGTGTCTCACACACACACACATACACACACACAACACACACACTCTCACACACACTCACACACAGACAACCAATTTGTCACACACACACTCCACCAATCTGTCTCTGTCTCTCTCTCTCACACACACACACACACACACACACACACACACACACACACACACACACACACACACAATCCAACTCACACATACCACACACGCACACACTCCACCTCTCACGCACCACACACACACACACTCCACCAATCTGTCTCTCTCTCTTACACACACACACACATACCCTCCACCAATTTGTCACACACACACACACACACACACACACAGACACACACACACTCTACCACTCTCTCTCTCTCTCACACACACACGCACTACCAATCTCTCACACACACACACACACACACACACACACACACACACACACTTTCCACCAATCTGTCTCACACACACACACACACACACTCAACCAATCTGTCTCTCACACACCCACACACACACTCCACCAATCTGTCTCTCTCTCTCACACACAAACACACACACACACACACACACACACACTCACACACACACACTCCACCACATACACCCACACACAAACACAATCCACCACACACACTCCACCAATCTGTCCCACACACACACGCGCGCACACACACAAAAACACAATGCACCAATCTGTGTCTCACACACACATACACACACACACACACTCCACCAAACTGTCTCTCTCTCACCCACACACACACTCCACCACACCCACACACACACACACACTCCACTACACACACAAACACACATTCCACATCAGACACATCACTACACACACACACTCCACCAATCTGTCTCACACACATACACACTCCACCCATCTGTCTCACACACACACACTCCACCAATCTGTCTCTCACACACCCATACACACACTCCACCAATCTGTCTCTCTCTCACCCACATACACACTCCACCACACCCACACATACTCCACCACACCCACACACACACACACACTCCACCACACACACAAACACACATTCCACATCAGACACACCACCACACACACATACTCCACCAATATCTCTCACACAGACACACACACACACACACACACACACTCCATCAATTTATCGGTCTCTCTCTCACACACACTCACTAATTTGTCACACACAGACACACAATGCACCAATCTGTCTCTCTCTCACACACACACTCCACCAATCTTTCTCTCTCTCTCTCTCTCTCTCACACACACACACACACACACACACACACACACACACACACACACACACACACACACACACACACACACACACACACACACACACTTTCCACCAATCTGTCTCACACACACACACACACTCCACCAATCTGTCTCTCACACACCCATACACACACTCGACCAATCTGTCTCTCTCTCTCACACACACACACACACACACACACACACACACACACACACACACACACACACTCACACACACACACTCCACCACATACACTCCACCAATCTGTCCCACACACACACAAAAACACAATGCACCAATCTGTGTCTCACACACACATACACACACACACACTCCACCAATCTGTCTCTCTCTCACACACACAGGCACACGCACCCACACACACACACACTCCACCAATCTGTCACACACACAGACACACATTCCACCAATCTGTCACACACACACACACAAACTCCACCAAACTGTCTCTCTCTCACCCACACACACACTCCACCACACCCACACACACACACGCACACACACACACTCCACGACACACACAAACACACATTCCACATCAGACACATCACTACACACACACACACACACTCCACCAATCTGTCTCTCTCTCACCCACATACACACTCCGCCACAAACACACACACTCCACCAAACACACAAACACACATTCCACATCAGACACACCACCACACACACACACTCCACAAATCTGTCACACACACACACACACATCTACACATTCAATCTGACTCTCTCTCTCACACACACACAGACACACACACACACATACTCCACCAATCTGTCTCACACACACACACACACACACACACACACACTCCATCAATTTATCTCTCTCTCTCTCACACACACTCACTAATTTGTCACACACACACACACAATCCACCAATCTGTCTCTCACACACCCATACACACACTCCACCAATCTGTCTCTCTCTCACACACACACACACACTCAACCGCTCTCACACACACACTCCAATCTGTCTCACACACGCACACTCCACCACACACACACACACACACACACACCACCTCAAACACACCACACACACACACACACACACACTCCACCACACAAACACTCCACCACACACACACACTCCACCAATCTGTCTCTCTCTCACACACACACACACACACACACACCACCTCAAACACACCACACACACACACACACACACACACACACTCCACCACACACACACTCCACCACACACACACACTCCACCAACCTGTCTCTCTCTCTCACACACACACACACACACACACACACACACACACACACACACACACACTCCACCAATCTGTCACACACACACACACACACACACACACACACACACACACACACACACACTCCACCAATCTGTCTCTCTCTCACACACACAGGCACACGCACCCACACACACACACACTCCACCAATCTGTCTCTCTCTCACACACACACACACACACACACACACACACACACACACACACACAGACACACTCCACCTCTCACGCACCACGCACACACTCCACCACACACACCCATACACAAACACACTTCACCACACACACTCCACCACTCTGTCCCACACACACGCGCGCGCACACACTCAAAAACACAATCCACCAATCTGTGTCTCACACACACACACATACACACACACAACACACACCACACTCTCACACACACTCACACACAGACAACCAATTTGTCACACACACACTCCACCAATCTGTCTCTGTCTCTCACTCTCTCTCTCTCTCACACACACACACACACACACACACACACACACACACACACAAACACACACTCCACCTCTCACGCACCACACACATACACACACTCCACCAATCTGTCTCTCTCTCTTACACACACACAGACACACACACATACCCTCCACCAATTTGTCACACACAC
>NC_081375.1:29044020-29046520 GCF_030684315.1 Stegostoma tigrinum
ACACACAACAACACACACCCACACATAAACACACTCCACCACACACACACCACACACACACTCTCCACCTCTCTCTCACTGACAAACACACACACACAATCCATCTGTCTCTCTCTCTCTCTCACACACACACACACTCCACCAATCTGTCTCTGTCTCTCTCTCTCTCACACACACACACACACACACACACACACACACACACACACACACACACACACACACTCCACCAATCTGTCTCTCACACACACACAGACACACACACACATACTCCACCAATCTGTCTCTCTCTCTCTCACACACACACACACACAGACGCACTCCACCAATCTGTCTCTCACACACACACAGACACACACATAGACATACACACACACACTCCACCTCTCATGCACCACACACACACTCCACAACACACACCCACACATAAACACACTCCACCACACACACACAAACACACACTCCACCTCACACACACCACACATACACACACACTCCACCTCTCATGAACCACACACACACACACTCCACCAATCTGTCTCTCTCTCTCTCTTTCACACACACACAGACACACACTCAACCTCTCCCTCACACACACACTCCATCAATCTGTGTCACACACACACACACACTCCGCCTCATACACACCACACACACTCCACCACACAAACACTAAACCTCATACACACCACACACACTCCACCACACACACACACACACACACACACACACACACACACACACACACACACTCCACCACACACACCCATACACAAATACACTTCACCACACACACTCCACCAATCTGTCCCACACACAAGCGCGCGCACACACACAAACACACACTCCACAAATCTGTCTCTCACACACACACACAGACATACACACACACACCACACCACACTCACACATACACCACCAATTTGTCACACATACACACTCCACCAATGTGTCTCTCTCTCTCTCACACACACACACAAACACACAATACACCTCCCACACAAACACACACTCCACCTCTCATGCACCAGACACACACACAGACACACACTCCACCAATCTGTCACACACACACACACACACACACTCACTCACACACACACTCCACCAATTTGTCTCTCACACACACACTCCACCACTCTCTCTCTCTCTGACACACACACACACACGCACACACACACCACCAATCTGTCTCACAAACACACAAACACACACACAAACACACACTCCACCTCAGACACAAACATACACTCCACCTCTCACGCACCACACACACACACACACACACACACAACACACACCCACACATAAACACACTCCACCACACACACACCACACACACACACTCCACCTCTCTCTCACTGACAAACACACACACACAATCCATCTGTCTCTCTCTCTCTCACACACACACTCCACCAATCTGTCTCTCTCTCTCTCTCTCACACACACACACACACTCCACCAATCTGTCTCTCTCTCTCTCACACACACACACACACACACACACACACACACAGACGCACTCCACCAATCTGTCTCTCACACACACACAGACACACACATAGACATACACACACACTCCACCTCTCATGCACCACACACACACTCCACAACACACACCCACACATAAACACACTCTACCACACACACACAAACACACACTCCACCTCACACACACCACACATACACACACACTCCACCTCTCATGCACCACACACACACACACACTCCACCAATCTGTCTCTCTCTCTTTCACACACACACAGACACACACTCAACCTCTCCCTCACACACACACTCCATCAATCTGTGTCACACACACACACACACACTCCGCCTCATACACACCACACACACTCCACCACACAAACACTAAACCTCATGCACACCACACACACTCCACCACACACACACACACAAACACACACACCCATACACAAATACACTTCACCACACACACTCCACCAATCTGTCCCACACACAAGCGCGCGCACACACACAAACACACACTCCACAAATCTGTCTCTCACACACACACACACACACATACACACACACAACACACTACACTCACACACACACCACCAATTTGTCACACATACACACTCCACCAATGTGTCTCTCTCTCTCTCACACACACACACAAACACACAATACACCTCCCACACAAACACACACTCCACCTCTCACGCACCAGACACACACACACACACTCCACCAATCTGTCACTCACACACACACACACACACACTCCACCAATTTGTCTCTCACACACACAATCCACCACTCTCTCTCTCTGACACACACACACACACGCACACACACACCACCAATCTGTCTCACAAACACACAAACACACACACAAACACACACTCCACCTCAGACACAAACATACACTCCACCTCTCACGCACCACACACACACACACACACACACACACAACACACACCCACACATAAACACACGCCACCACACACACACCACACACACACTCTCC
>NC_081375.1:29064020-29066520 GCF_030684315.1 Stegostoma tigrinum
CACACACACACACTCCACCAATGTGTCTCTCTCTCTCTCCATCTCTCTCTCTTTCTCACACACACACACACAATACACCTCACACACAAACACACACTCCACCTCTCATGCACCAGACACACACACACACTCCACCAATCTGTCACTCTCACACACACACACACACACACACACACACACACACACACAAACTCTCCACCAATTTGTCTCTCACACACACACTCCACCACTCTCTCTCTCTCTGACACACACACACACACCACCAATCTGTCTCACAAACACACAAACACACACTCCACCTCAGACACAAACATACACTCCAACTCACACACACCACACACTCCACCTCTCACGCACCACACACACACACACACACACACTCCACAACACACACCCAAACATAAACACACTCCACCACACACACAAACACACACTCCACCTCACACACACCACATACACACACTCCACCAATCTGTCTCTCACACACACACACACACACACACACACACATACTCCACCAATCTGTCTCTCTCTCTCACACACAAACACACACACACACACACACATACACACACTCAAACACACACTCCACCTCTCACGCACCACACACACACACACTCCACCACACACACACACCACTCACACAATCACACACACACACACACACACACACACTCCACCTCTCTCTCACTCTGACAAACATACACACACACAATCCATCTGTCTCTCTCTCTCCACCTCTCTCTCTCTCACACACACACACACTCTCTACCAATCTGTCTCTCTCTCACACACACACTCCACCAATCTGTCTCTCTCTCACACACACACTCCTCCAATCTGTCACACACACACACACACACACACACACACACACACACTCCACCAATCTGTCACACACACACTCCACCAATCTGTCATACATACACACACACACACACACACTCCACCAATCTGTCTCTCTCTCACACACACAGACACACGCACACACACACACTCCACCAATCTGTCACACACACACACACACACACACACACACACACACACACTCCACCTCTCACGCACCACACACACACTCCACCACACACATAAACACACAACTCCACCACACACACACACGCACACACCAGACCACACACCACACTCACACACACACACCACCAATTTGTCACACACACACACACACTCCACCAATGTGTCTCTCTCTCTCTCCATCTCTCTCTCTTTCTCACACACACACACACAATACACCTCACACACAAACACACACTCCACCTCTCATGCACCAGACACACACACACACTCCACCAATCTGTCACTCTCACACACACACACACACACACACACACACACACACACACACAAACTCTCCACCAATTTGTCTCTCACACACACACTCCACCACTCTCTCTCTCTCTGACACACACACACACACCACCAATCTGTCTCACAAACACACAAACACACACTCCACCTCAGACACAAACATACACTCCAACTCACACACACCACACACTCCACCTCTCATGCACCACACACACACAGACACACACACACACTCCTCCAATCTGTCACACACACACACACACACACACTCCACCAATCTGTCACACACACACTCCACCAATCTGTCATACATACACACACACACACACACTCCACCAATCTGTCACACACACACTCCACCAATCTGTCATACATACACACACACACACACACACACACACACTCCACCAATCTGTCTCTCTCTCACACACACAGACACACGCACACACACACACTCCACCAATCTGTCTCTCTCTCTCACACACACACACACACTCCACCAATTTCTCTCTCTCTCTCTCTCTCTCTCACTCCACCAATCGGTCTCCCTCTCTCACACACACGCACACCACCAATCTGTCTCACACACACACACACACACACACACACACACACACACACACACACACACACACACACACACACTCCACCAATCTGTCACACACACATACATACTCCACCAATCTGTCTCTCTCTCTCACACACACACACACACACACACACACACACACACACACACAGACACACACACACACACACAGAGACACACTCCACCAATCTGTATCTTTCACACACACACACTCCACCAATTTATCTCTCTCTCTCTCACACTCACCAATATGTCACACACACACACACACACAATCCACCAATCTGTGTCTCTCTCACACACACATTCAAACACACACACACACACACTCCACCAATCTGTCTCTCACAGACACACACACTCCACCAATCTGTCTCTCCCTCTCTGTCTCTCTCTCACACACACACACACACTCTCCACCAATCTGTCTCTCTTTCACCCACACACACACTCCACCAGACACACACACACACACACACTCCACCATACCCACACACACAAACACACTCCACCACACACACACACACACACCACCACACACACACACTCCACCAATCTGTCTCACACACACACACGCTCTACCAA
>NC_081375.1:29099020-29104020 GCF_030684315.1 Stegostoma tigrinum
CACCAGTCTGTCACACACACACACAGTCCACCAATCTGTCACACACACACACACACTCCACCAATCTGTCACACACACACACACATTCCACCAATCTGTCTCTCACACACCCATACACACACTCCACCAATCTGTCTCTCACACACACACATACTCCACGAATCTCTCTCTCTCTTACACACACACACACTGCACCAATCTGTCTCTCTCACACGCACACACACGCACACACACACAGTCCACCAATTTGTCACACACACACACACTCCACCAATCTGTCTCTCTCTCACACACACAGACACACGCACACACACACACTCCACCAATCTGTCACACACACACAGTCCACCAATCTGTCACACACCACACACACACACTCCACCAATCTGTCACACACACACACACACACACACACACACACACACAGACACACTCCACCTCTCACGCACCACACACACACTCCACCACACACACCCATACACAAACACACTTCACCACACACACTCCACCAGTCTGTCCCACACACAAGCGCGCGCGCACACACAAACACACAATCCACAAATCTGTGTCTCTCTCACACACACACACACACAACACACCACACACCACACTCACACACACACCACCAATTTGTCACACACACACACTCCACCAATGTGTCTCTCTCTCTCTCCATCTCTCTCTCTCTCACACACACACACACAAACACACAATACACCTCACACACAAACACACACTCCACCTCTCATGCACCAGACACACACACACACTCCACCAATCTGTCACTCTCTCTCTCACACACACACACACACACACTCCACCAATTTGTCTCTCACACACACACTCCACCACTCTCCCTCTCTCTGACACACACACACACGCACACACACACACCACCAATCTGTCTCACAAACACACACACACACACACTCCACCTCAGACACAAACATACACTCCAACTCACACACACCACACACTCCACCTCTCATGCACCACACACACACACACTCCACAACACACACCCACACATAAACACACTCCACCACACACACACAAACACACACTCGACCTCACACACACCACACACACACACACTCCACCTCTCATGCACCACACACACACACACGCACACTCCATCAATCTGTCTCTCTCTCTCTTTCTCACACACACACACACACACACTCAACCTCTCCCTCACACACACACTCCATCAATCTGTCACACACACACACACGCACACTCCGCCTCATACACACCACACACACTCCACCACACACACATTAAACCTTATACACACCCACACACACACACACACAACACCTCATACACACCACACACACACACATACACTCCACCACACATTCACACACACACGCACTCCACCACACACACACACACATACACACACACACTCCACCTCATACACACCACACACACTCCACCACACACACACTAAACCTCAAACACACCACACACACTCCACCACACACACACAAACACACACACACCACCTCATACACACCACACACACGCACTCCACCAATCTGTCTCTCTCTGACCCACACACACACTCCACCAGACACACACACACACACACACACTCCACCACACCCACGCACACACACACTCCACCACACACACACACACACTCCACCACACACACAAACACACAATCCACATCACACACACCACCACACACACACACTCCACCAATCTGTCTCACACACACACACTCTCTACCAATCTGTCTCTCTCTCACACACACACACACTCCACCATACCCACACACACGCACACTCCACCACACACACACACCACCACACACACACGCTCCACCAATCTGTCTCACACACACACACGCTCTACCAATCTGTCTCACACACACACACACACACACAATCAATCTGTCTCTCTCTCAAACACACACACACTCCTCCACACCCACACACACACACTCCACCACACCCACACACACACACAAACACACATACAAACTCCACCAATCTGTCTCACACATTTCACACACACTCCACCAATCTGTCTCTCTCTCTCTCACACACACACACACACACACACTCCACCAATCTGTCTCTCTCTCTCTCTCTCTCTCTCTCACACACACACACACACACACACTTTCCACCAATCTGTCTCTCACACACCCATACACACAGTCCACCAATCTGTCTCTCTCACACACACACTCACAAACACACTCCACCACACACACACACACACACACACACACACACACACACTCACACACACACACACACACACACACACACACTCCACCACACCCACACACACACACTCAACCACACACACAAACACACATTCCAAATCACACACCACACACACACACTCCACCAATCTGTCACACACACACACACACACACACAGACACACTTCACCTCTCACGCACCACACATACACTCCACCACACACACCCATACACAAACACACCACCACAGACACTCCACCAATCTGTCCCACACAAAAGCGCGCGCACACACAAACACACAATCCACAAATCTGTGTCTCACACACACACACACACACACACACACACACACACACACTCCACCAATGTGTCTCTCTCTCTCTCCATCTCTTTCTCTCTCTCTCATACACACACACACACAAACACACAATACACCTCACGCACAAACAAACACTCCACCTCTCATGCACCAGACACATACACACACTCCACCAATCTGTCACTCTCTCACACACACACACACACACACACACACACACACACACACACTCTCCACCAATTTGTCTCTCACACACACACTCCACCACTCTCTCTCTCTCTGACACACACACACACACGCACACACACAGCACCAATCTGTCTCACAAACACACACACACACACACACAAACACACACTCCACCTCAGACACAAACATACACTCCAACTCACACACACCACACACTCCACCTCTCATGCACCACACACACACACACACTCACACACACACACACACTCCACAACACACACCCACACATAAACACACTCCACCACACACACACAAACACACACTCAACCTCACACACACCACACACACACACTCCACCTCTCATGCACCACACACACACACACGCACACTCCACCACACACACAAACACACATTCCACATCACACACACCACCACACACACACACTCCACCAATCTGTCTCACACACACACACTCTCTACCAATCTGTCTCTCTCTCACACACACACACTCCACCATACCCACACACACGCACACTGCACCACACACACACACCACCACACACACACACTCCACCAATCTGTCTCACACACACACACGCTCTACCAATCTGTCTCACACACACACACACACATACACTCAATCTGTCTCTCTCTCAAACACACACACACTCCTCCACACCCACACACACACACTCCACCACACACACACACACACAAACACACATACATACTCCACCAATCTGTCTCACACACACACACACACACACACACACACACACACACACTCCACCAATCTGTCTCTCTCTCTCTCTCTGTCACACACACACACACACTTTCCACCAATCTGTCTCTCACACACCCATACACACAGTCCACCAATCTGTCTCTCTCACACACACACTCGCAAACACACTCCACCACACACACACACACACACACACACACACACACACACACACACACACACACACACACACACACACACACACTCCACCACACCCACACACACACACTCAACCACACACACAAACACACATTCCAAATCACATACCACACACACACACTCCACCAATCTGTCTCTCACACACACACATACTCCACCAATCTCTCTCTCTCTTACACACACACACACACTGCACCAATCTGTCTCTCTCACACGCACACACATGCACACACACACAGTCCACCAATTTGTCACACACACACACACTCCACCAATCTGTCTCTCTCTCACACACACAGACACACGCACACACACACACTCCACCAATCTGTCACACACACACACAGTCCACCAATCTGTCACACACACACACACACTCCACCAATCTGTCACACACACACACACATTCCACCAATCTGTCTCTCACACACCCATACACACACTCCACCAATCTGTCTCTCACACACACACATACTCCACCAATCTCTCTCTCTCTTACACACACACACACACTGCACCAATCTGTCTCTCTCACACGCACACACACGCACACACACACAGTCCACCAATTTGTCACACACACACACACTCCACCAATCTGTCTCTCTCTCACACACACAGACACACGCACACACACACACTCCACCAATCTGTCACACACACACACAGTCCACCAATCTGTCACACACCACACACACACTCCACCAATCTGTCACACACACACACACACACACACACACACACACACACACACACACACACACACACACACAGACACACTCCACCTCTCACGCACCACACACACACTCCACCACACACACCCATACACAAACACACTTCACCACACACACTCCACCAATCTGTCCCACACACAAGCGCGCGCGCACACACAAACACACAATCCACAAATCTGTGTCTCTCTCACACACACACACACACAACACACCACACACCACACTCACACACACACCACCAATTTGTCACACACACACACTCCACCAATGTGTCTCTCTCTCTCTCCATCTCTCTCTCTCTCACACACACACACACAAACACACAATACACCTCACACACAAACACACACTCCACCTCTCATGCACCAGACACACACACACACTCCACCAATCTGTCACTCTCTCTCTCACACACACACACACACACACTCCACCAATTTGTCTCTCACACACACACTCCACCACTCTCCCTCTCTCTGACACACACACACACGCACACACACACACCACCAATCTGTCTCACAAACACACACACACACACACTCCACCTCAGACACAAACATACACTCCAACTCACACACACCACACACT
>NC_081375.1:29136520-29139020 GCF_030684315.1 Stegostoma tigrinum
CTCCAACTCACACACACCACACACTCCACCTCTCATGCACCACAGACACACACACACACACACTCCACAACACCCACCCACACATAAACACACTCCACCACACACACACACAAACACACACTCGACCTCACACACACCACACACACACACACACTCCACCTCTCATGCACCACACACACACACACACACGCACACTCCACCACTCACACCCACAAACACACTCCACCAATCTGTCTCTCTCTCTCTTTCACACACACACAGACACATACTCAACCTCTCCCTCACACACACACTCCATCAATCTGTCACACACACACACACTCCGCCTCATACACACCACACACACTCCACCACACACACACTAAACCTTATACACACCACACACACTCACACACAACACCTCATACAGACCACACACAAACACACACACACACACACACACACACACACACACACACACACACACATACACTCCACCACACATTCACACACACTCGCACTCCACCACACACACACACATACACACACCCACTCCGCCTCATACACACCACACACACTCCACCACACAAACACTAAACCTCATACACACCACACACACACACAAACACACACACACCCACACACACTCCACCACACAAACACTAAACCTCATACACTCCACACACACACACACAAACACACACACACCCACACATTCATAACACACGCACTCAACCACACACACACACACACATACACTCCACCACACATTCACACACACACGCACTCCACCACACACACACATACACACACACACTCCGCCTCATACACACCACACACACTCCATCACACATACACTAAACCTCATACACACCACACACACTCCACCACACACACACAAACAGACACACACCACCTCATACACACCACACACACACACTCACACGCACACACACACTCCACCACACATTCATACACACACGCACTCCACCACACACACACACACACACACACACAACACACCACACACCACACTCACACACACACACCACCAATTTGACACACGCACAAACAAACACTCCACCAATGTGTCTCTCTCTCTCTCCATCTCTCTCTCTCTCTCACATACACACACACACAAACACACAATACACCTCACGCACAAACAAACACTCCACCTCTCATGCACCAGACACACACACACACACACTCCACCAATCTGTCACTCTCTCACACACACACCCACACACACATACACACACACACACTCTCCACCAATTTGTCTCTCACACACACACTCCACCACTCTCTCTCTCTCTGACACACACACACACGCACACACACAGCACCAATCTGTCTCACTAACACACACACACACACACACACACACACACAAACACACACTCCACCTCAGACACAAACATACACTCCAACTCACACACACCACACACTCCACCTCTCATGCACCACACACACACACACACACACTCCACAACACACACCCACACATAAACACACTCCACCACACACACACAAACACACACTCGACCTCACACACACCACACACACACACACTCCACCTCTCATGCGCCACACACACACACACGCACACTCCACCACACACACCCACACACACTCCACCAATCTGTCTCTCTCTCTCTTTCACACACACACAGACACATACTCAACCTCTCCCTCACACACACACTCCATCAATCTGTCACACACACACACACTCCGCCTCATACACACCACACACACTCCACCACACACACACTAAAGCTTATACACACCACACACACTCACACACAACACCTCATACAGACCACACACAAACACACACACACACACACACACACACACACACACACACATACACTCCACCACACATTCACACACACTCGCACTCCACCACACACACACACATACACACACACACTCCGCCTCATACACACCACACACACTCCACCACACAAACACTAAACCTCATACACACCACACACACACACAAACACACACACACCCACACACACTCCACCACACAAACACTAAACCTCATACACTCCACACACACACACACAAACACACACACACCCACACATTCATAACACACGCACTCAACCACACACACACACACACATACACTCCACCACACATTCACACACACACGCACTCCACCACACACACACATACACACACACACTCCGCCTCATACACACCACACACACTCCATCACACATACACTAAACCTCATACACACCACACACACTCCACCACACACACACAAACAGACACACACCACCTCATACACACCACACACACACACTCACACGCACACACACACTCCACCACACATTCATACACACACGCACTCCACCACACACACACACACACACACACACAACACACCACACACCACACTCACACACACACACCACCAATTTGACACACGTACAAACAAACACTCCACCAATGTGTCTCTCTCTCTCTCCATCTCTCTCTCTCTCTCACATACACACAC
>NC_081375.1:29174020-29179020 GCF_030684315.1 Stegostoma tigrinum
CACACCATCAATCTGTCACTCACACACACACACACAACCAATCTGTCTCGCAAACTTATATACACACACACACACACACACACACACACACACACTCCACCAATCTGTGCCACATACACACACACACACACACTCCACCAATCAGTCTCTCTCTCTCTCTCTCTCTCTCTCACACACACACACACACACACACACACAAACACACACACACACTCCACCAATTTCTCTCTCTCTCACACACACACACACTGCACCAATTTGTCACACACACACACTCCACCAATCTGTCTCTCTCTCTCACTGTCTATCTCTCTCTCACACACACACACACAATACACCTCACATACAAACACACACTCCACCCACACACACACACTCCACCTCTCATGCACCACACACACACACACACACACAAAACGCCACACACTCCCACACACAAACACACTCCACTACACACACACGAACACAAACACACATTCCACCTCTCACGCACAAACACACTCCAACACACACACTCCACCACACACAAACACACTACACACACACACACTCCACCAATCTGTCTCTCTCTCTCCCTCTCACACACACACACACACACACACACACACACACACACACACACTACACCAATCTGTCTCTCTCTCACACATACACACACACACACTCCACCAATCTGTCCCACTCACACACACTCCGCCAATCTGTCTCTCACACACAACCTCTCTCACTCTCTCTCTCTCACACACACACACACTCCACCAATCTGTCTCTCTCTCTCACACAGACACACACACTCCACCTCTCACGCACCACACACACACACACTCCACCACACACAATGACACACAAACACACTCCACCACACACTCTCCACCTCTCTCTCTCTCTGACAAACATACACACACACACACAATCCATCTGTCTCTCTCTCTCTCTCTCTCTCACACACACACACACACACACACACACACCATCAATCTGTCACTCACACACACACACACAACCAATCTGTCTCGCAAACTTATATACACACACACACACACACACACACACACACACACACACACACACACCACCAACCTGTCTCTCACACACAACCTCTCTCACACTCTCTCTCTCACACACACACTGCACCAATCTGTCTCTCTCTCACACATACACACACACTCCACCAATCTGTCTCTCTCAAACACACTCCGCAAATCTGTCTCTCACACACAACCTCTCCTACTCTCTCTCTCCCACACACACGGACACTCCACCAATCTGTCTCTCTCTCTCACTCACACACACATTCCACCAGTTTCTCTCTCTCCCTCTCTCTCTCACACACACACGCACACACACACACTCCACCAATTTCTCTCTCTCTCTCACTCACACACACACACACAAACACACACCACCTCACACACAAACACGCACTCCACCTGACACACAACACCACACACTCCCACACACACAGACAAACACAAACACACACTCCACCTCTCACGCACCACACACACACACATACACACACGATGCACCACACACTCCCACACACACTCCACCAATCTGTCCCACATACACACACACTCCACTAATCAGTCTCTCTCTCTCTCACACACACACACACACACACACACACACACACACACACACACACACACACACACACACACACACACACACACACACACACTCCACCTCTCACGCACCACACACACACACACACACAAAACACCACACACAAACACACTCCACCACACACACACACAAACACAAACACACACTCCACCTCTCTTGCACCACACACACACACACACACAAAACACCACACACTCCCACACACCAACACACTCCACTACACACAGACACGAACACAAACACACATTCCACCTCTCACGCACCACACACTCAAACACACACACCCCACCACACACAAACACACTCCACCAATCTGTCCCACACATACACACACACACTCCACCAATCAGTCTCTCTCTCACACACACATACTCCACCAATTTCTCTCTCTCTCTCACACACACACACTCCACCTCTCACGCACCACACACACACACACACACACACACACACACACACACACACACACACACACAGCACCATACACACACTCCACCAGTCTCTATCTCACACACACACCCACTCCACCACACACACAAACATACATTCCACATCACCAACACTACACACACACACTCCACCAATTTGTCACACACACACACACGCACACACACACACACAGACACACTCCACCTCTCACGCACCACACACTCACACACACTCTCCACCACACACAGCCACACAAAAACACACTCCACCACACACACTCCACCAATCTGTCCCTATCTCTCAGACACACACTCACACACACACACAATCCACCAATCTGTGTCTCACACACACACACTCTCCACCAATCTGTCACACACACACACACACACTCCACCAATTTCTCTCTCTCTCTCTCACACACACACACTCACACACACACCACCACACACACACACCCACACACACACACACTCCACCACACACACACACACACACACACTCCCCCCCACACACAAACACACATTCCACATCACACACACCACACACACACACTCCACTAATCTGTCACACACACACACACACACACACAGACACCCACACACACACACACACACACACACAGACACACTCCACCTCTCACGCACCACACACTCAAACACACACACTCCACCACACACAAACACACTCCACCAATCTGTCCCACACATACACAAACACACACTCCACAAATCAGTCTCTCTCTCACACACACACACTCCACCAATCAGTCTCTCTCTCACACACACACACTCCACCAATTTCTCTCTCACACACACACACACACACTCCAAATCTCACGCACCATACACACACACACACACACACACAGCACCAAACACACACACACACACTCCACCAGTCTCTCACACACACACACACACACTCCACCACACACACAAACATACATTCCACATCACACACACCACACACACACACACACACACACACACACACTCCACCAGTCTCTCACACACACACACACACACTCCACCACACACACAAACATACATTCCACATCACACACACCACAAACACACACTCTACCAATCTGTCACACACACACACACACACACACACACACACTCCACCAATTTCTCTCTCTCTCTCACACACCCACACAAACACACACCCCAACTCGCACACACAACACATACACACACACTCAACCTCACACACACCACACACACACACACTCCACCACACAAACCCACACACAAACACAATCCACCACACACACTCCACCAATCTGTCCCACACATACACACTCACACTCCACCAATCAGTCACACACACACACACACACACACACTCCACCAATTTCTCTCTCTCTCTCTCACTCACACACACACTCCACAAATTTGTCACACACACAGACACACTCCACCTCTCACGTACCACACACACACACACAAACTGCACCTCTCACGCACCACACACTCACACACACACTCCACCAATCTGTGCCACATACACACACACACTCCACCAATCAGTCTCTCTCTCTCTCTCTCTGTCACACACACACACATTCCACCTCTCACGCACCACACACTCACACTTCACCACGCACACCCACACACAAACACACTCCACCACACACACTCCACCAATCTGTCCCACACACACACACATTCCACCAATTTCTCTCTCTCTCTCTCTCTCACACACCCACTCCACCAATTACTCTCACTCTCTTTCGCTCTCTCTCTCACACACACACTCACACACACACTCCACCACACACACAAACACACACTCCACCTCACACACACCACACACACTCCACCTCTCACGCACCACACACAGATACACTGCACCACACACTCCCACACACAAACACACTCCACCACACACACACACAAACACTCCACCTCTCACGCATCACAGACTCACACACACACACTCCACCACACACAATCACACTCCACCACACACATTCCATCAATCTGTCCCACATACACACACACTCCACCAATCAGTCTCTCTCTCTCTCTCTCACACACACACACACTCCATAAATTTCTCTCTCTCTCACACACACACACAAACTCCACCTCTCACGCACCACACACACACACACACACTCCACCAGTCTCTCTCACACACACACACCCACTCCACCACACACACAAACATACATTCCACATCACACACACCACACACACACACACCACCAATCTGTTACACACACACACACACACACACACACACACACACTCCACCTCTCAAGCACCACACACTCACACACACTCTACCACACACACCCACACAAAAACACACTCCACCACAAACACTCCACCAATCTGTCCCTATCTCTCAGACACACACTCACACACACACATACTCACACACAATCCACCAATCTGTGTCTAACACACACGCACTCTCCACCAATCTGTCACACACACACACACACTCCACCAATTTCTCTCTCTCTCTCTCTCTCTCTCTCACACACACACACACACAGACACAGTCTACCTCTCACACACCACACACTCACACACACACACTCACACACAAACACACTCCACCACACAAACCCACACACAAACACAATCCACCACACACACTCCACCAATCTGTCCCACACATACACACACACACTCCACCAATCAGTCTCTCTCTCACACACACATACTCCACCAATTTCTCTCTCTCTCTCTCACTCACACACACACACACACACAAACACATACTCCACCAATTTCTCTCTCTCTCTCTCACTCACACACACACTCCACAAATTTGTCACACACACAGACACACTCCACCTCTCACGTACCACACACACACACACAAACTGCACCTCTCATGCACCACACACTCACACACACACTCCACCAATCTGTGCCACATACACACACACACTCCACCAATCAGTCTCTCTCTCTCTCTCT
>NC_081375.1:29211520-29214020 GCF_030684315.1 Stegostoma tigrinum
ACCAATCTGTCTCTCTCTCTCTCACTCACACACACACACACACACACACACACACACACACACACACACTCCATCAATTTTTCTCTCTTTCTCTCTCTCTCACACACACACAAACACTCCACCAATCTGTGTCTCACACTGTCAAACACACACACTCCACCAATCTGTCTCTCTCACACACACACACACTCTCCACCAATTTGTCTCTCTGTCTCTCTCTCTCACACACACACATATACACTGCACCAATTTCTCTCTCTCTCTCACACACACACACACACACACACACACACACACACACACACACACACACTCCACCAATCTGTCTCACTCACACACACACTCCACCAATCTGTCTCGCACACACACACTCCACCAATCTGTCTCTCTCTCTCTCACTCACACACACACACACACTCCATCAATTTCTCTCTCTCTCTCTGTGTCTCACACTCTCACACACACACTCCACCAATCTGTCTCTCTCACGCACACACACACTCTCCACCAATCTGTCTCGCACACACACACTCCACCAATCTGTCTCTCTCTCTCTCACTCACACACACACACACACTCCATCAATTTCTCTCTCTCTCTCTGTGTCTCACACTCTCACACACACACTCCACCAATCTGTCTCTCTCACACACACACACACTCTCCACCAATCTGTCTCTCTCTCTCTCTCTCTCACACACACACACACACACACACACACACACACACACACACACACACACACACACTCTCCACCTCTCACGCACCACACACACTGCACAAATCTGTCTCTCACACACACACACACTCCACCTCACCCACCACACTCACACACACACACCAGCAATCTGTCTCACACACTCACACAAACACAAACACACACCACCAATCTGGTCACACACACACACACTCCGGCAATCTGACTCTCTCACTCACGCATGCACAGACACACACACACACTCCACCAATCTGTCTCACACACACACACACACTCCACCAATCTGTCTCTCTCACACACACACACACACACACACACACACACACACACACACACACACACACACACACACACACACACACACACACACACTCTCTCCACCTCTCACGTACCACACACACTGCACCAATCTGTCTCTCACACACACACACTCCACTTCACACACCACACTCACACACACACACCAGCAATCTGTCTCACACACTCACACACACACAAACACACTCCACCAATCTGTCTCTCTCACACACACACACTCCACCAATCTGCCTCACTCACACACACACACAAACTCCACCAATCTGTCTCACACACACACACACACTCCACCAATCTGTCTGCCTCTCTCTCACACACACACACAAACACACACACACACTCCACCAATCTGTCTCACACACACACACTCCACCAATCTGTCTCTCTCTCTCTCACACACACACACGCCATCAATTTCTCTCTCTCTCTCTCTCTCACACACACACACAAACACTCCACCAATCTGTGTCTCACATGCTCACACACAAACTCCACCAATCTGTCTCTCTCTCACACACACACACTCTCCACCAATCTGTCTCTCTCTCTCTCACACACACACACACACACACTCACACACACACACACACACTCCACCAATCTGTCTCTCACACACACACTCCACCAATCTGTCTCTCCCTCTCTCTCACACACACACTCACACACACACACACACACACACACACACACACACACACACACACACTCCATCAATTTCTCTCTCTCTCTCTGTGTCTCACACTCTCACACATACACTCCACCAATCTGTCTCTCTCACACACACACACTCTCCACCAATCTGTCTCTCTCTCTCTCACATACACACACACACACGTACACACACACACACTGTACCAATTTCTCTCTCTCTCTATCACACACACACACCGCACACACACACACACACAGTCTCCACCAATCTGTCTCTCTCACACACACACATTCCACCTCACACAGCATACTCACACACACACTCCACCAATCTCTCTCTCTCTCTCTCTCACACACACATACACACACTCTCCATCAATCTGTCTCACACATACACACTCTCCACGAATCTGTCTCTCTCTCTCTCACACACACACACACTCCACCAATCTGTCTCTCTCTCTCGCTCTCTCTCTCACACACACGCTCCAACAATCTGTCTCTCTCACACACACACACACTCCACCAATCTGTGTCTCTCTCTCTCTCTCACACACACACACACACTCCACCGCACACAGAAACACATATTCCAAATCTCACACACACACACAAACTCCACCAATCTGTCTCTCTCTCTCATACACACAAACTCCACCAATCTGTCTTACTCACACACACACACTCCACCAATCTGTCTGCCTCTCACTCTCACACACACACACACACACACACACACACACACACACACACACACACACACACTCACACTCACACTCACACTCCACCAATCTGTCTCACACACACACACTC
>NC_081375.1:29224020-29246520 GCF_030684315.1 Stegostoma tigrinum
TCACACACACACACACTCCACCAATCTGTCTCTCTCTCTCACACACACACACACACACACACACACACACACACACACACACACACACACACACACACATACACTCCACCAATCTGTCTCACACACACACACACTCCACCAATCTGTCTCTCTCTCTCTCACACACACACACACACACACACACACACACACACACTCCACCACACACAGAAACACATATTCCACATCACACACCACACACACCACACGGGGTCTCTCACACACACACAATCCACCTCACACACTACACTTTCACACGCACACCACCAATCTGTCTCACACACTCACATACAAACAAACACACTCCACCAATCAGTCTCTCTCTCTCTCACACACACACACGACTCCACCAATCTGCCTCACTCACACACACACACTCCACCAATCTGTCTGCCTCTCTCACACACACACACACACACACACACTCCACCAATCTGTCTGCCTCTCTCACACACACACACACACACACACTCCACCAATCTGTCTCACACACACACACTCCACCAATCTGTCTCTCTCTCTCTCTCTCTCACACACACACACACACACACACACACACACACACACACACACACACACACACACACTCCATCAATTTCTCTCTCTCTCACACACACACACACTCCACCAATATGTCTCTCTCTCACACACACACACTCCACCAATTTCTCTCTCTCTCTCTCTCACACACACAAACACACACACACACACTCCACCAATCTGTCTCTCACACACACACACACACTCCATCTCTCACACCACCAATCTGTCTCACACACTCACACACAAACAAACACACTCCACCAATCTGTCTTTCTCTCTCACACACACACCACCAATCAGTCTCTCTCTCTCTCACACACACCCACACACTGCACCATTTTCTCTCTCTCTCTCACTCACACACACACACACCACCAATCTGTGCCACACACTCTCCACCAATCTGTCTCTCTCTCTCTCACACACACATACACACACACACACACTCCACCAATCTGGTCACACACAAACACACACACACTCCAGCAATCTGTCTGACACACACACACTCGCCACCAATCTGTCTCTCTCACACACACACACACACACACACACACACACACACACACACACACACACACACACACACACACACACACACACACACACTCTCCACCTCTCTCTCACGCACCACACACACTGCACCAATCTGTCTCTCACATACACACACACTCCACCTCACACACCACACTCACAAACACACACCAGCAATCTGTCTCACACACTCACACACACACTCCACCAATCTGTCTCTCTCTCACACACACACTCCACCAATCTGTCTCTCTCTCACACACACACTCCACCAATCTGCCTCCCTCTCACACACACACAAACACTCCACCAATCTGTCACTCACACACACACACTCCACCAAACTTTCTCTCTCTCTCTCTCACACACACACACACACACACACACACACACACACACACACACACACACACACACACACACACACACACACTCTCTCTCCACCAATCTGTCTCACACACACACACACTCCACCAATCTGGTAACACACACACACGCACACACACTCCGGCAATCTGGCTCTCTCTCTCACGCATAAACAGACACACACACACACTCCAGCAATCTGTCTCTCACACACACACACACACACACACACACACACACACTCCACCAATCTGTCTCTCTCTCTCTCACACACATACACACACTCTCCATCAATCTGTCGCACACACAGACACTCTCAACGAATCTGTCTCTCTCACACACACACACACACACACACACACACACACACACACACTCCACCAATCTGTCTCTCTCTCTCGCTCTCTCTCTCTCACACACACACACACTCCAACAATCTGTCTCTCTCACACACACACACACTCCACCAATCAGTGTGTCTCTCTCTCACACACACACACACACACTCCACCAATTTCTCTCTCTCTCTCTCTCTCTCTCACACACACACACACACACACACACACACACACACACACACACATACACACACACACACCACCAATCTGTCTCACACACACACACACACAAACACACTCCACCAATCAGTCTCTCTCTCTCACACACACACACACACACACACTCCACCAATCTGTCTCTCTCTCTCTCTCTCTCTCTCTCTCTCTCACACACACACATACACACACTCTCCATCAATCTGTCTCACACACACACACTCTCCACCAAGCTGTCTCTCTCTCTCTCTCACACACACACACACACACACACTCTCCACCAATTTCTCTCTCTCTCTCTCTCACACACACACACACACACACACACACACTCCACCACACACAGAAACACATATTCCACATCACACACACCACACACACCACACGGTGTCTCTCACACACACACACTCCACCTCACACACCACACTTTCAAACGCACACCACCAATCTGTCTCACACACTCACATACACACAAACACACTCCACCAATCAGTCTCTCTCTCTCTCTCTCACACACAAACACACTCCACCAATCTGCCTCACTCACACACACACACAAACTCCACCAATCTGTCTCACTCACACACACACACTCCACCAATCTGTCTGCCTCTCTCACACACACACACACACACACACACACACACACACACACACACACACTCCACCAATCTGTCTCTCACACACACACACACACACTCCACCAATCTGTCTCTCTCTCTCTCACTCACACACACACACACACACACACACACACACACACACACACACACTCCATCAATTTCTCTCTCTCTCTCACACACACACACAAACTCCACCAATCTGTGTCTCACACTCTCACACACACACACTCCACCTCACACACCACACTCACAAACACACACCAGCAAGCTGTCTCACACACTCACACACACACAAACACACTCCACCAATCTTTCTCTCTCACACACACACACTCCACCAATCTGTCTCCCTCTCACACACACACACACTCCACCAATCTGTCTCCCTCTCACACACACACACACTCCACCAATCTGTCTCTCACACACACACACACACTCCACCAATCTTTCTCTCTCTCACACACACACACACACACACACACACACACACACACACACACACACACACACACACACACACACACACACACACACACACTCCACCAATCTGTCCCACACACACACACACTCCACCAATCTGGTCACACACACACTCCGGCAATCTGACTCTCTCTCACGAATGCACAGACACACACACACACTCCAGCAATCTGTCAGACACACACACACACACTCTCCACCAATCTGTCTCTCTCTCTCACACACACACACACACTCCACCAATCTGTCCCACACACACACGCACGCACACACACACACACACACACAACACACACACTCCACCAATCTGCCTCACACACACACACTCCACCAATCTGTCTCTCTCTCTCTCTCACACACACACATACACACACTCTCCATCAATCTCTCTCTCACACACACACACACATACACACACACACATACACACATACAACCACCAATCTGTCTCTCACACACACACACTCTACCTCACACACACACACGACCAATCTGTCTCACACACTCACACACACACAAACACACTCCACCAATCTGTCTCTCTCTCACACACACACTCCACCAATCAGTCTCTCTCTCTCAAACACACAGTCCACCAATCTGCCTCACACACAAACACACACTCCACCAATTTGTGTGTCTCACTCTCTCTCTCTGTCTGTCTCACACACACTCCACCAATCTGTCTCTCTCACACCCACACACACACACACACACACTTGACCAATCTGTGTCTCACACACTCACACACACTCTCCACCAATCTGTCTCTCTCTCTCTCTCACACACACACACACACACACTCCACCAATGTGTCTCTCTCCCACACACACACACACACTCCATCAATTTCTCTCTCTCTCTCACACACACACACAAACTCCACCAATCTGTGTCTCACACTCTCACACACACACACTCCACCTCACACACCACACTCACAAACACACACCGGCAAGCTGTCTCACACACTCACACACACACAAACACACTCCACCAATCTTTCTCTCTCACACACACACACTCCACCAATCTGTCTCCCTCTCACACACACACACACTCCACCAATCTGTCTCCCTCTCACACACACACACACTCCACCAATCTGTCTCCCTCTCACACACACACACACTCCACCAATCTGTCTCTCACACACACACACACACTCCACCAATCTTTCTCTCTCACACACACACACACACACACACACACACACACACACACACACACACACACACACACACACACACACACACTCCACCAATCTGTCCCACACACACACACACTCCACCAATCTGGTCACACACACACTCCGGCAATCTGACTCTCTCTCACGAATGCACAGACACACACACACACTCCAGCAATCTGTCAGACACACACACACACACTCTCCACCAATCTGTCTCTCTCTCTCTCACACACACACACACTCCACCAATCTGTCCCACACACACACGCACGCACACACACACACACACACAACACACACACTCCACCAATCTGCCTCACACACACACTCCACCAATCTGTCTCTCTCTCTCTCTCACACACACACATACACACACTCTCCATCAATCTCTCTCTCACACACACACACACATGCACACACACACACACACACACACACACACACATACACACATACAACCACCAATCTGTCTCTCACACACACACACTCTACCTCACACACACACACGACCAATCTGTCTCACACACTCACACACACACAAACACACTCCACCAATCTGTCTCTCTCTCACACACACACTCCACCAATCAGTCTCTCTCTCTCAAACACACAGTCCACCAATCTGCCTCACTCACAAACACACACTCCACCAATTTGTGTGTCTCACTCTCTCTCTCTGTCTGTCTCACACACACTCCACCAATCTGTCTCTCTCACACCCACACACACACACACACACACACTTGACCAATCTGTGTCTCACACACTCACACACACTCTCCACCAATCTGTCTCTCTCTCTCTCTCACACACACACACACACACACTCCACCAATGTGTCTCTCTCCCACACACACACACACACACACACTCCACCAATCTGTCTCTCTCTCTCACACACACACACACACTCCACCAATTTCTCTCTCTCTCTCTCACACACACACACACATACACACTCCATCTCACACACACCACACACACACACACACACACACCCACACACTCCACCACACACAGAAACAGACACTCCACATCACACACACCACACACACACACACACACACACACTCACACACACGCACACACACACCGCACACACACACACACAGTCTCCACCAATCTGTCTCTCTCACACACACACATTCCACCTCACAGAGCAAACTCACACACAAACTCCACCAATCTGTCTCTCTCACGCACACATACACTCCACCAATCTGTCTCTCTCTCTCACATACACACACACACACACACACACTCCATCTCACACACACCACACACACACACACAAGCTCTCACGCACCACACACACACACACCCACACACTTCACCACACACAGAAACACACACTCCACATCACACACACCACACACACACACACACACACACACACACACACACACACACACACACACCGCACACAAACAGTCTCCACCAATCTGTCTCTCTCACACACACACATTCCACCTCACACAGCATACTCACACACACACTCCACCAATCTGTCTCTCTCACGCACACACACACCACCAATCAGTCTCTCTCTCACACACACACACAAACACAGTCCACCAATCTGCCTCTCACACACACACACACACACACACACACACACACATTCCACCAATCTGTCTCACACACACACACTCCACCAAACTGGTCTCTCTCTCTCACACACACACACACACACACACACACACACACATACACACACTCCGCCAATCTGACTCTCTCTCTCACGCATACACAGACACACACACACACACACACACACTCCAGCAATCTGTTTGACACACACACACTCTCCACCAATCTGTCTCTCACACACACACACACACACTCTCCACCTGTCACGCACCACACACACTGCACAAATCTGTCTCTCACAGACACGCACACTCCACCTCACACACCACACACACACACACACACCAGCAATCTGTCTCACACACTCCCACACTCCGGCAATCTGACTCTCTCACTCACGCATGCACAGGCACACACACACACACTCCACCAATCTGTCTCACACACACACACACACACACTCCACCAATCTGTCTCACACACACACACTCCACCAATCTGTCTCTCTCACACACAGAGACACACACACACACACACACACACACACACTCTCCACCTCTCACGTACCACACACACTGCACCAATCTGTCTCACACACACACACACACACACTCTCCACCAATCTGTCTCTCACACACACACACAGACACACACACACACACACACTCTCCACCTCTCACGTACCACACACACTCCACCAATCTGTCTCACACACACACACACTCTCCACCAATCTGTCTCACACACACACACACTCTCCACCAATCTGTCTCTCACACACACACACACACACACACACACACACACACACACACACACACACACACACACACACACTCCACCTCTCACGTACCACACACACTGCACCAATCTGTCTCTCTCACACACACACTCCACCTCACACACCACACTCACACACACACACCAGCAATCTGTCTCACACACTCACACACACACACACACTCTCCACCAATCTGTCTCTCACACACACACACTCTCCACCAATCTGTCTCTCACACACACACACACACACACACACACACACACACACACACACACACACACTCTCCACCTCTCACGTACCACACACACTGCACCAATCTGTCTCTCTCACACACACACTCCACCTCACACACCACACTCACACACACACACCAGCAATCTGTCTCACACACTCACACACACACACACACTCTCCACCAATCTGTCTCTCACACACACACACAGACACACACACACAGACACACTCTCCACCTCTCACGTACCACACACACTCCACCAATCTGTCTCACACACACACACACTCTCCACCAATCTGTCTCTCACACACACACACTCTCCACCAATCTGTCTCTCACACACACACACACACACACACACACACACTCTCCACCTCTCACGTACCACACACACTGCACCAATCTGTCTCTCTCACACACACACTCCACCTCACACACCACACTCACACACACACACCACCAATCTGTCTCTCTCACACACACACACTCCACCAATCTGTCCCACACACACACACGCACGCACACACGCACACACACACACACCACACACACTCCACCAATCTGTCTCTCTCTCTCTCTCTCTCTCACACCAATACACACACTCTCCATCAATCTGTCTCACACATACACACTCTCCACGAATCTGTCTCTCTCTCTCTCACACACACACATACACACACACACTCTCCATCAATCTGTCTCTCTCACACACACACACACACACACACACACACATACACACACCAATCTGTCTCTCACACACACACACTCTACCTCACACACACACACGACCAATCTGTCTCACACACTCACACACACACAAACACACTCCACCAATCTGTCTCTCTCACACACACACACGCCACCAATCAGTCTCTCTCTCTCAAACACACAGTCCACCAATCTGCCTCACTCACAAACACACACTCCACCCATCTGTCTCATTCACACCCACACACACACACACACACACTCTCTCTCCACCAATCTGTCTCACACACACACACACTCCACCAATCTGGTAACACACACACACGCACACACACTCCGGCAATCTGGCTCTCTCTCTCACGCATAAACAGACACACACACACACTCCAGCAATCTGTCTCTCACACACACACACACACACACACACACACACACACTCCACCAATCTGTCTCTCTCTCTCTCACACACATACACACACTCTCCATCAATCTGTCGCACACACAGACACTCTCAACGAATCTGTCTCTCTCACACACACACACACACACACACACACACACACACACACACTCCACCAATCTGTCTCTCTCTCTCGCTCTCTCTCTCTCACACACACACACACTCCAACAATCTGTCTCTCTCACACACACACACACTCCACCAATCAGTGTGTCTCTCTCTCACACACACACACACACACTCCACCAATTTCTCTCTCTCTCTCTCTCTCTCTCACACACACACACACACACACACACACACACACACACACACACATACACACACACACACCACCAATCTGTCTCACACACACACACACACAAACACACTCCACCAATCAGTCTCTCTCTCTCACACACACACACACACACACACTCCACCAATCTGTCTCTCTCTCTCTCTCTCTCTCTCTCTCTCTCACACACACACATACACACACTCTCCATCAATCTGTCTCACACACACACACTCTCCACCAAGCTGTCTCTCTCTCTCTCTCACACACACACACACACACACACTCTCCACCAATTTCTCTCTCTCTCTCTCTCACACACACACACACACACACACACACACTCCACCACACACAGAAACACATATTCCACATCACACACACCACACACACCACACGGTGTCTCTCACACACACACACTCCACCTCACACACCACACTTTCAAACGCACACCACCAATCTGTCTCACACACTCACATACACACAAACACACTCCACCAATCAGTCTCTCTCTCTCTCTCTCACACACAAACACACTCCACCAATCTGCCTCACTCACACACACACACAAACTCCACCAATCTGTCTCACTCACACACACACACTCCACCAATCTGTCTGCCTCTCTCACACACACACACACACACACACACACACACACACACACACACACACTCCACCAATCTGTCTCTCACACACACACACACACACTCCACCAATCTGTCTCTCTCTCTCTCACTCACACACACACACACACACACACACACACACACACACACACACACTCCATCAATTTCTCTCTCTCTCTCACACACACACACAAACTCCACCAATCTGTGTCTCACACTCTCACACACACACACTCCACCTCACACACCACACTCACAAACACACACCAGCAAGCTGTCTCACACACTCACACACACACAAACACACTCCACCAATCTTTCTCTCTCACACACACACACTCCACCAATCTGTCTCCCTCTCACACACACACACACTCCACCAATCTGTCTCCCTCTCACACACACACACACTCCACCAATCTGTCTCTCACACACACACACACACTCCACCAATCTTTCTCTCTCTCACACACACACACACACACACACACACACACACACACACACACACACACACACACACACACACACACACACACACTCCACCAATCTGTCCCACACACACACACACTCCACCAATCTGGTCACACACACACTCCGGCAATCTGACTCTCTCTCACGAATGCACAGACACACACACACACTCCAGCAATCTGTCAGACACACACACACACACTCTCCACCAATCTGTCTCTCTCTCTCACACACACACACACACTCCACCAATCTGTCCCACACACACACGCACGCACACACACACACACACACACAACACACACACTCCACCAATCTGCCTCACACACACACACTCCACCAATCTGTCTCTCTCTCTCTCTCACACACACACATACACACACTCTCCATCAATCTCTCTCTCACACACACACACACATACACACACACACATACACACATACAACCACCAATCTGTCTCTCACACACACACACTCTACCTCACACACACACACGACCAATCTGTCTCACACACTCACACACACACAAACACACTCCACCAATCTGTCTCTCTCTCACACACACACTCCACCAATCAGTCTCTCTCTCTCAAACACACAGTCCACCAATCTGCCTCACACACAAACACACACTCCACCAATTTGTGTGTCTCACTCTCTCTCTCTGTCTGTCTCACACACACTCCACCAATCTGTCTCTCTCACACCCACACACACACACACACACACTTGACCAATCTGTGTCTCACACACTCACACACACTCTCCACCAATCTGTCTCTCTCTCTCTCTCACACACACACACACACACACTCCACCAATGTGTCTCTCTCCCACACACACACACACACTCCATCAATTTCTCTCTCTCTCTCACACACACACACAAACTCCACCAATCTGTGTCTCACACTCTCACACACACACACTCCACCTCACACACCACACTCACAAACACACACCGGCAAGCTGTCTCACACACTCACACACACACAAACACACTCCACCAATCTTTCTCTCTCACACACACACACTCCACCAATCTGTCTCCCTCTCACACACACACACACTCCACCAATCTGTCTCCCTCTCACACACACACACACTCCACCAATCTGTCTCTCACACACACACACACACTCCACCAATCTTTCTCTCTCACACACACACACACACACACACACACACACACACACACACACACACACACACACACACACACACACACACACTCCACCAATCTGTCCCACACACACACACACTCCACCAATCTGGTCACACACACACTCCGGCAATCTGACTCTCTCTCACGAATGCACAGACACACACACACACTCCAGCAATCTGTCAGACACACACACACACACTCTCCACCAATCTGTCTCTCTCTCTCTCACACACACACACACTCCACCAATCTGTCCCACACACACACGCACGCACACACACACACACACACAACACACACACTCCACCAATCTGCCTCACACACACACTCCACCAATCTGTCTCTCTCTCTCTCTCACACACACACATACACACACTCTCCATCAATCTCTCTCTCACACACACACACACATGCACACACACACACACACACACACACACACACATACACACATACAACCACCAATCTGTCTCTCACACACACACACTCTACCTCACACACACACACGACCAATCTGTCTCACACACTCACACACACACAAACACACTCCACCAATCTGTCTCTCTCTCACACACACACTCCACCAATCAGTCTCTCTCTCTCAAACACACAGTCCACCAATCTGCCTCACTCACAAACACACACTCCACCAATTTGTGTGTCTCACTCTCTCTCTCTGTCTGTCTCACACACACTCCACCAATCTGTCTCTCTCACACCCACACACACACACACACACACACTTGACCAATCTGTGTCTCACACACTCACACACACTCTCCACCAATCTGTCTCTCTCTCTCTCTCACACACACACACACACACACTCCACCAATGTGTCTCTCTCCCACACACACACACACACACACACTCCACCAATCTGTCTCTCTCTCTCACACACACACACACACTCCACCAATTTCTCTCTCTCTCTCTCACACACACACACACATACACACTCCATCTCACACACACCACACACACACACACACACACACCCACACACTCCACCACACACAGAAACAGACACTCCACATCACACACACCACACACACACACACACACACACACTCACACACACGCACACACACACCGCACACACACACACACAGTCTCCACCAATCTGTCTCTCTCACACACACACATTCCACCTCACAGAGCAAACTCACACACAAACTCCACCAATCTGTCTCTCTCACGCACACATACACTCCACCAATCTGTCTCTCTCTCTCACATACACACACACACACACACACACTCCATCTCACACACACCACACACACACACACAAGCTCTCACGCACCACACACACACACACCCACACACTTCACCACACACAGAAACACACACTCCACATCACACACACCACACACACACACACACACACACACACACACACACACACACACCGCACACAAACAGTCTCCACCAATCTGTCTCTCTCACACACACACATTCCACCTCACACAGCATACTCACACACACACTCCACCAATCTGTCTCTCTCACGCACACACACACCACCAATCAGTCTCTCTCTCACACACACACACAAACACAGTCCACCAATCTGCCTCTCACACACACACACACACACACACACACACACACATTCCACCAATCTGTCTCACACACACACACTCCACCAAACTGGTCTCTCTCTCTCACACACACACACACACACACACACACACACACATACACACACTCCGCCAATCTGACTCTCTCTCTCACGCATACACAGACACACACACACACACACACACACTCCAGCAATCTGTTTGACACACACACACTCTCCACCAATCTGTCTCTCACACACACACACACACACTCTCCACCTGTCACGCACCACACACACTGCACAAATCTGTCTCTCACAGACACGCACACTCCACCTCACACACCACACACACACACACACACCAGCAATCTGTCTCACACACTCCCACACTCCGGCAATCTGACTCTCTCACTCACGCATGCACAGGCACACACACACACACTCCACCAATCTGTCTCACACACACACACACACACACTCCACCAATCTGTCTCACACACACACACTCCACCAATCTGTCTCTCTCACACACAGAGACACACACACACACACACACACACACACACTCTCCACCTCTCACGTACCACACACACTGCACCAATCTGTCTCACACACACACACACACACACTCTCCACCAATCTGTCTCTCACACACACACACAGACACACACACACACACACACTCTCCACCTCTCACGTACCACACACACTCCACCAATCTGTCTCACACACACACACACTCTCCACCAATCTGTCTCACACACACACACACTCTCCACCAATCTGTCTCTCACACACACACACACACACACACACACACACACACACACACACACACACACACACACTCCACCTCTCACGTACCACACACACTGCACCAATCTGTCTCTCTCACACACACACTCCACCTCACACACCACACTCACACACACACACCAGCAATCTGTCTCACACACTCACACACACACACACACTCTCCACCAATCTGTCTCTCACACACACACACTCTCCACCAATCTGTCTCTCACACACACACACACACACACACACACACACACACACACACACACACACACTCTCCACCTCTCACGTACCACACACACTGCACCAATCTGTCTCTCTCACACACACACTCCACCTCACACACCACACTCACACACACACACCAGCAATCTGTCTCACACACTCACACACACACACACACTCTCCACCAATCTGTCTCTCACACACACACACAGACACACACACACAGACACACTCTCCACCTCTCACGTACCACACACACTCCACCAATCTGTCTCACACACACACACACTCTCCACCAATCTGTCTCTCACACACACACACTCTCCACCAATCTGTCTCTCACACACACACACACACACACACACACACACTCTCCACCTCTCACGTACCACACACACTGCACCAATCTGTCTCTCTCACACACACACTCCACCTCACACACCACACTCACACACACACACCACCAATCTGTCTCTCTCACACACACACACTCCACCAATCTGTCCCACACACACACACGCACGCACACACGCACACACACACACACCACACACACTCCACCAATCTGTCTCTCTCTCTCTCTCTCTCTCACACCAATACACACACTCTCCATCAATCTGTCTCACACATACACACTCTCCACGAATCTGTCTCTCTCTCTCTCACACACACACATACACACACACACTCTCCATCAATCTGTCTCTCTCACACACACACACACACACACACACACACATACACACACCAATCTGTCTCTCACACACACACACTCTACCTCACACACACACACGACCAATCTGTCTCACACACTCACACACACACAAACACACTCCACCAATCTGTCTCTCTCACACACACACACGCCACCAATCAGTCTCTCTCTCTCAAACACACAGTCCACCAATCTGCCTCACTCACAAACACACACTCCACCCATCTGTCTCATTCACACCCACACACACACACTTCACCAATCTGTGTCTCACACACTCACACACACTCTCCACCAATATGTCTCTCTCATACACACACACACACTCCACCAATCTGTCTCTCTCTCTCACACACTCACACACACACACACACACACACACACACACACACACACACACACACACACACACAATCCATCTCACACACACCACACACACACACAAAGCTCTCACGCACCACACACACACACACACATACACACACACTGCACCAATTTCTCTCTCTCTCTCTCTCTCTCACACACACACACACACACACCGCACACACACACACACAGTCTCCACCAATCTGTCTCTCTCACACACACACATTCCACCTCACACAGCATACTCACACACACACTCCACCAATCTCTCTCTCTCTCTCTCTCTCACACATACACACACTCTCCATCAATCTGTCTCACACATACACACTCTCCACCAATCTGTGTCTCACACACACACACACACACACACACACACACACACACACACACACACTCCACCAATCTGTCTCTCTCTCTCGCTCTCTCTCTCACACACACACTCCAACAATCTGTCTCTCTCACAAACACACACACTCCACCAATCTGTGTGTCTCTCTCTCACACACACACACACTCCACCGCACACAGAAACACATATTCCACATCTCTCTCACACACACACACACACACACACACACACACACACACACACACACTCCACCAATCTGTCTCACTCACACACACACACTCCACCAATCTGTCTCACTCACACACACACACTCCACCAATCTGTCTGCCTCTCTCTCTCTCTCACACACACACACACTCCACCAATCTGTCTCACACACACACACTCCACCAATCTGTCTCTCTCTCTCTCACACACACACACACACACACACACACACACACACACACACACACACACTCCATCAATTTCTCTCTCTCTCTCTCTCTCACACACACACAAACACTCCACCAATCTGTGTCTCACACTGTCAAACACACACACTCCACCAATCTGTCTCTCTCACACACACACACTTCACCAATTTGTCTCTCTGTCTCTCTCTCTCACACACACACACACACACACACACACACACACACACACACACACACACACACACACACACACAGTCTCCACCAATCTGTCTCTCTCACACACACACATTCCACCTCACACAGCATACTCACACACACACTCCACCAATCTGTCTCTCTCACGCACACACACTCACTCCACCAATCTGTCTCTCTCTCTCACACACACACACTCCATCTCACACACACCACACACACAAACACACACACACACAAGCTCTCACGCACCACACACACACCCACACACTCCACCACCCACAGAAACACACACTCCACATCACACACACCACACACACACACACACACACACACACACACATTCCGCCAAACTGACTCTCTCTCTCACGCATACACAGACACACACACACACTCCAGCAATCTGTTTGACACACACACACTCTCCACCAATCACGCACACACACGCTGCACAAATCTGTCTCTCACACACACACACACTCCACCTCACCCACCACACTCACACACACCAGCAATCTGTCTCACACACTCACACAAACACAAACACACACCACCAATCTGGTCACACACACACACACACACTCCGGCAATCTGACTCTCTCACTCACGCATGCACAGACACACACACACACACACACACCACCAATCTGTCTCACACACACACACACTCTCCACCAATCTGTCTCTCTCTCTCTCACACACACACACACACACACACACACACACACACACACACACACACTCTCCACCTCTCACGTACCACACACACTGCACCAATCTGTCTCTCACACACACACACTCCACCTCACACACCACACTCACACACACACACCAGCAATCTGTCTCACACACTCACACACACACAAACACACTCCACCAATCTGTCTCTCTCACAGACACACACACTCCACCAATCTGCCTCACTCACACACACACACAAACTCCACCAATCTGTCTCACTCACACACACACACTCCACCAATCTGTCTGCCTCTCTCTCACACACACACACAAACACACACACACACACACTCCACCAATCTGTCTCTCTCTCTCTCACACACACACACACACACACACTCCATCAATTTCTCTCTCTCTATCTCTCACACACACACACACAAACACTCCACCAATCTGTGTCTCACATGCTCACACACACACTCCACCAATCTGTCTCTCTCTCACACACACACACACACTCTCCACCAATCTGTCTCTCTCTCTCACACACACACACACACTCACACACACACACACACACTCCACCAATCTGTCTCTCACACACACACTCCACCAATCTGTCTCTCCCTCTCTCACTCACACACACACACACACACACACACACTCACACACTCCATCAATTTCTCTCTCTCTCTCTGTGTCTCACACTCTCACACATACACTCCACCAATCTGTCTCTCTCACACACACACACTCTCCACCAATCTGTCTCTCTCTCTCTCACATACACACACACACACATACACTGCACCAATTTCTCTCTATCTCTCTCTCTCACACATACACACACACACACACACACACACACACACACACAGTCTCCACCAATCTGTCTCTCTCACACACACACATTCCACCTCACACAGCATACTCACACACACACTCCACCAATCTCTCTCTCTCTCTCTCTCACACACACATACACACACTCTCCATCAATCTGTCTCACACATACACACTCTCCACGAATCTGTCTCTCTCTCTCTCTCTCACACACACACACACACACACACACACACACACACACACACACACACACTCCACCAATCTGTCTCTCTCTCTCGCTATGTCTCTCACACACACACTCCAACAATCTGTCTCTCTCACACACACACACACTCCACCAATCTGTGTCTCTCTCTCTCTCTCACACACACACACACACACACACTCCACCGCACACAGAAACACATATTCCAAATCTCACACACACACACACACACACACACACACACACACACACACACACACACACAAACTCCACCAATCTGTCTCTCTCTCTCATACACACAAACTCCACCAATTTGTCTTACTCACACACACACACTCCACGAATCTGTCTGCCTCTCTCTCTCACACACACACACTCCACCAATCTGTCTCACACACACACACTCCACCAATCTGTCTCTCTCTCTCTCTCACTCACACACACACACAGACACTCCATCAATTTCTCTCTCTCTCTCTCTCACACGCACAAACACTCCACCAATCTGTGTCTCACACTGTCAAACACACACACTCCACCAATCCGTCACTCTCACACACACACACTCTCCACCAATTTGTCTCTCTGTCTCTCTCTCACACACACACATACACACACACACACACTCTGCCAATCTGTCTCTCACACACAACCTCTCTCACTCACACACACACACACACACACACACACACACACACACACACACACACACACACACACACACACACACACACACACACTCCACCAATCTGTCTCTCTCACACACACACACACTCCACCAATCTGACTCTCTCTCTCACGCACACACACTCCACCAATTTCTCTCTCTCTCTCTCACACACACACACTCCACCAATCTGTCTCTCTCTCACACATACACAAACACACTCCACCAATCTGTCTCTCTCTCTCTCACACACACACACTCCGCCAATCTGTCTCTCACACACAACCTCTCTCACTCTCTCTTTCACACACACAGACACACACACACACTCCACCAATCTGTCTCTCTCTCACACACACACACACACACACTCCACCAATTTCTCTCTCTCTCACACACACACACACTCCACCAATTTGTCTCTCTCTCTTTCTCTCTCTCTCTCACACACACACACACACACACACACACACACACACACACTCCAACAATCTGTCTCACACACACACACATGCACACACACGCACACTCCACCAATCTGTCTCTCTCTCTCTCTCTCTCTCACACACACACACACACTTCCACACACACACACACTCCACCACATACACAAACACATATTCCACATCTCACAGACCACACACACACACTCCACCAATCTGTCTCACACACACACACACACACACACACACACACACACGCACGCACCCACACATAAACACACTCCACCACACACTCTCCACCAATCTGCCCCACACACACACATGCGCGCGCGCACACACTCCACCAATTTGTCTCTCTCTCACACACACACACTCCAATTTGTCTGACACACACACACACACAATCCACCAATCTGTGTCTCTCTCTCTCACACACACACACGCACATACACACACACAACACACACTCCACCAATCTGTCTCACACACACACACACACACTCCACCTCACACACCACACTCACACACACACACCACGAATCTGTCTCACACACTCACACACACACACACACACACACACAAACACCGCCAATCTGTCTCTCACACACAACCTCTCTCACTCTCTCTCACACACACACAGACACTCCACCAATCTGTCTCTCTCACACACATACACACACACACTCCACCAATCAGTCTCTCTCTCTCACACACACACACACTCCGCCAATCTGTCTCTCACACACAACCTCTCTCACTCTCTCTTTCACACACACACACACACACACACACACACACACACACACACACTCTCCACCAATCTGTCTCTCTCTCACACACACACACTCCACCAATCTGTCTCTCTCTCTCACACACACACGCTCCACCAATTTCTCTCTCTCTCACACACACATACACACTCCACCAATCTGTCTCTCTCTCTCTCACACACACACTCCACCAATTTCTCTCTCTCTCACTCTCTCTCACACACACACAGACACTCCACCAATCTGTCTCTCTCTCTCACACACACACACTCCACCAATCTGTCTCTCTCTCACACACACACACACAATCCACCAATTTCTCTCTCTCTCTCACACACACACACACACACACACACAGACACACACTCCACCAATCTGTCTCTCTCTCTCTCTCACACACACACACACACACACACTCCACCAATCTGTCTCCCTCTCACACACACACACTCCACCAATTTCTCTCTCTCTCTCTCTCTCTCTCACACACACAATCCACCAATTTCTCTCTCTCTCTCACACACACGCGCGCGCACACACGCGCGCACACACACACACACACACTCTCCACCAATCTGTCTCTCTCGCTCAAACACACACACACACACACACACTCTCCACCAATCTGTCTCTCTCTCACACACACACACACACACACACACCACCAATCTGTCTCTCTCTCTCACACATACACACACACTCTCCACCAATCTGTCTCTCTCTCTCACACACACACACACACACACACACACACACACACACTCCAACACACATACACTCCACCACACACACACTCCACCACACACACAAACACATATTCCACATCACACAGACCACACACACACACTCTCCACCAATCTGTCTCACACACACACGTGCGTGCGTGCACACACACTCCACCAATTTGTCTCTCTCTCACACACACACTCCAATTTGTCTGACACACACACACAATCCACCAATCTGTGTCTCTCTCACACACACACACATATACACACACAAAACACGCACTCCACCAATCTGTCTCACACACACTCCACCTCACACACCACACTCACACACACACACCACTAATCTGTCTCACACACACACACACACACACACACACACACACACACACACAGACACCGCCAATCTGTCTCTCACACACAACCTCTCTCACTCTCGCTCACACACACACAGACACTCCACCAATCTGTCTCTCTCTCACACATACACACACACACTCCACCAATCTGTCTCTCTCTCTCACACACACACACACTCCGCCAATCTGTCTCTCACACACAACCTCTCTCACTCTCTCTTTCACACACACACACACACACACACACACACACACACATAAACACACTCCACCACACACACTCCACCAATCTGACCCACACACACGTGCGCGCGCGCACACACTCCACCAATTTGTCTCTCTCTCACACACACACGCTCCAATTTGTCTGACACACACACACACACACACACAATCCACCAATCTGTGTCTCTCTCTCACACACACACACACTCACAACACACACTCCACCAATCTGTCTCTCACACACACACACTCCACCTCACACACCACAATCACACACACACACACACACACACCCCACCAATCTGTCTCACACACTCACACACACACACACACACCGCCAATCTGTCTCTCACACACAACCTCTCTCACTCTCTCTCTCACACACACAGACACTCCACCAATCTGTCTCTCTCTCACACATACACACACACTCCACCAATCTCTAACTCTCTCTCACACACACACTCCCCCAATCTGTCTCTCACACACAACCTCTCTCACTCACACACACACACACACACACACACACACACACACACACACTCCACCAATCTGTGTCTCTCTCGCACACACACACTCTCCACCAATCTGTCTCTCTCTCACACACACACACACTCCACCAATCTCTCTCTCTCTCTCTCACACACACACACTCCACCAATTTCTCTCTCTCTCTCTCTCACACACACACACAATCCACCAATTTCTCTCTCTCTCTCTCTCTCTCTCACACACACACACACACACACACACACACTCCACCAATCTGTCTCTCTCTCTCAAACACACACACACACACACACACACTCTCCACCAATCTGTCTCTCTCTCACACACACACACACCATCAATCTGTCTCTCTCTCTCTCACACACACACACACACACACTCACACTCCCACACACACACACTCCACCACACACACACTCCACCACACACACAAACACATATTCCACATCACACAGACCACACACACACTCCACCAATCTGTCTCACACGGACACACACACACACACACACACACACACACACACACACACACACACACACATAAACACACTCCACCACACACACTCCACCAATCTGACCCACACACACGTGCGCGTGCGCACACACTCCACCAATTTGTCTCTCTCTCACACACACACGCTCCAATTTGTCTGACACACACACACACACACACACAATCCACCAATCTGTGTCTCTCTCTCACACACACACACACTCACAACACACACTCCACCAATCTGTCTCTCACACACACACACTCCACCTCACACACCACACTCACACACACACACACACACACCCCACCAATCTGTCTCACACACTCACACACACACACACACCGCCAATCTGTCTCTCACACACAACCTCTCTCACTCTCTCTCTCACACACACAGACACTCCACCAATCTGTCTCTCTCTCACACATACACACACACTCCACCAATCTCTAACTCTCTCTCACACACACACACACACTCCCCCAATCTGTCTCTCACACACAACCTCTCTCACTCACACACACACACACACACACACACACACACACTCCACCAATCTGTGTCTCTCTCACACACACACACTCTCCACCAATCTGTCTCTCTCTCACACACACACACACTCCACCAATCTCTCTCTCTCTCTCTCACACACACACACACACACACACACACACACACACACACACACACTCACCAAATTTTCACACATACCCACACACACACTCCAACAATCTGTCTCTGTCACACACACACACACTCCACCACACACGCACACACTCCACCTCACACACAAACACACACTCCACCTCTCACGCACCACACACTCACACACACACAATCCACCACAGGCACTCCACCAATCTGTCCCACATACACACACACATTCCAGCAATCAGTCTCTCTCACTCTCACACACACACACTCTCCACCAATTTCTCTCTCTCTCACACACACACACACGACCAATTTGTCACACACACACACACACACACACACACACACACACACTCCAACAATCTGTCTCACACACACACACATGCACACACACGCACACTCCACCAATCTGTCTCTCTCTCACACACACAGACACTCCACCAATCTGTCTCTCTCTCTCTCTCTCTCTCACACACACACACACACACACACACACACTTCCACACACACACACACTCCACCACATACACAAACACATATTCCACATCACACAGACCACACACACACACTCCACCAATCTGTCTCACACACACACACACACACACACACACACA
>NC_081375.1:29251520-29259020 GCF_030684315.1 Stegostoma tigrinum
CCACATCACACAGACCACACACACACACTCCACCAATCTGTCTCTCACACACACACACACACACACACACACACGCGCGCCCACACATAAATACACTCCACCACACACACTCCACCAATCTGCCCCACACACACACGTGCGCGCGCGCACACACTCCACCAATTTGTCTCTCTCTCACACACACACACTCCAATTTGTCTGACACACACACACACACACACACAATCCACCAATCTGTGTCTCTCTCTCACACACACACACACGCACATACACACACACAACACACACTCCACCAATCTGTCTCACACACACACACACACTCCACCTCACACACCACACACACACACACACCACGAATCTGTCTCACACACACACACACACACACACACACACACACACAAACACCGCCAATCTGTCTCTCACACACAACCTCTCTCACTCTCTCTCACACACACACAGACACTCCACCAATCTGTCTCTCTCTCTCAAACACACACACACACACACACACTCTCCACCAATCTGTCTCTCTCTCACACACACACACACCATCAATCTGTCTCTCTCTCTCTCTCACACACACACACACACACACACACACACACACACACACACACTCACACTCCCACACACACACACTCCACCACGCACACAAACACATATTCCACATCACACAGACCACACACACACTCCACCAATCTGTCTCACATGGACACACACACACACACACACACACACACACACCCATAAACACACTCCACCACACACACTCCACCAATCTGACCCACACACACGTGCGCGCGCGCACACACTCCACCAATTTGTCTCTCTCTCACACACACACGCTCCAATTTGTCTGACACACACACACACACACACACAATCCACCAATCTGTGTCTCTCTCTCACACACACACACACTCACAACACACACTCCACCAATCTGTCTCTCACACACACACACTCCACCTCACACACCACACTCACACACACACACACACACACACCCCACCAATCTGTCTCACACACTCACACACACACACACACCGCCAATCTGTCTCTCACACACAACCTCTCTCACTCTCTCTCTCACACACACAGACACTCCACCAATCTGTCTCTCTCTCACACATACACACACACTCCACCAATCTCTAACTCTCTCTCACACACACACTCCCCCAATCTGTCTCTCACACACAACCTCTCTCACTCACACACACACACACACTCCACCAATCTGTGTCTCTCTCGCACACACACACTCCACCAATCTGTCTCTCTCTCACACACACACACACACACTCCACCAATCTCTCTCTCTAACTCTCTCTCTCACACACACACACACACACACACACACACACACACACACACACACACACACACACACACCAAATTTTCACACATACCCACACACACACTCCAACAATCTGTCTCTCTCACACACACACACTCCACCACACACGCACACACTCCACCTCACACACAAACACACACTCCACCTCTCACGCACCACACACTCACACACACACACTCCACCACAGGCACTCCACCAATCTGTCCCACATACACACACACATTCCACCAATCAGTCTCTCTCACTCTCACACACACACTCTCCACCAATTTCTCTCTCTCTCACACACACACACACGACCAATTTGTCACACACACACACACACACACACTCCAACAATCTGTCTCACACACACACACATGCACACACATGAACACTCCACCAATCTGTCTCTCTCTCACACACACAGACACTCCACCAATCTGTCTCTCTCTCTCTCTCTCTCACACACACACACACACACACACACACACACACACACACACACTTCCACACACACACACTCCACCACATACACAAACACATATTCCACATCACACAGACCACACACACACACTCCACCAATCTGTCTCACACACACACACACACACACACACACACACACACACACACACGCGCGCCCACACATAAATACACTCCACCACACACACTCCACCAATCTGCCCCACACACACACGTGCGCGCGCGCACACACTCCACCAATTTGTCTCTCTCTCACACACACACACTCCAATTTGTCTGACACACACACACACACACAATCCACCAATCTGTGTCTCTCTCTCACACACACACACACGCACATACACACACACAACACACACTCCACCAATCTGTCTCACACACACACACACACTCCACCTCACACACCACACACACACACACACCACGAATCTGTCTCACACACACACACACACACACACACACACACACACACACACACACACACACAAACACCGCCAATCTGTCTCTCACACACAACCTCTCTCACTCTCTCTCACACACACACAGACACTCCACCAATCTGTCTCTCTCTCTCTCACACACACACTCCACCAATCTGTCTCTCTCTCTCTCACACACACACACACTCCACCAATTTCTCTCTCTCTCACTCTCTCTCACACACACACAGACACTCCACCAATCTGTCTCTCTCTCTCACACACACACACTTCACCAATCTGTCTCTCTCTCTCACACACACACACACACTCCACCAATTTCTCTCTCTCTCTCTCTCACTCACACACACACACACACACGCACACACACACTCCACCAATCTGTCTCTCTCTCACACACACACACTCCACCAATCTGTCTCTCTCTCTCACACACACACGCTCCACCAATTTCTCTCTCTCTCTCACACACATACACACTCCACCAATCTGTCTCTCTCTCTCTCACACACACACACTCCACCAATTTCTCTCTCTCACACTCTCTCACACACACAGACACTCCACCAATCTGTCTCTCTCTCTCTCACACACACACTTCACCAATCTGTCTCTCTCTCTCTCACACACACACACTCCACCAATTTCTCTCTCTCTCTCTCTCTCTCTCACACACACACACACACACACTCCACCAATCTGTCTCCCTCTCACACACACACACTCCACCAATTTCTCTCTCTCTCTCTCTCACACACACACACACAATCCACCAATTTCTCTCTCTCTCTCTCTCACACACACACACACACACACACACACACACACACACACACACACACACACACACACACACACACTCCACCAATCTGTCTCTCTCTCTTTCACACACACACACACTCCACCAATCTGTCTCCCTCTCACACACACACACTCCACCAATTTCTCTCTCTCTCTCTCACACACACACACAATCCACCAATTTCTCTCTCTCTCTCAAACACACACACACACACACACACACACACTCTCCACCAATCTGTCTCTCTCTCACACACACACACACACACACACACACACACTCTCCACCAATCTGTCTCTCTCTCACACACACACACACACACACACACACACACACATACACACACACACACACACACACTCCAACACACACACACTCCAACACACACACACTCCACCACACACACAAACACATATTCCACATCACACAGACCACACACACACACACTCCACCAATCTGTCTCACACACACACTCACACACACACTCCACCACACACACCCACACATAAACACACTCCACCAATCTGTCCCACACACACACGTGCGTGAGCGCACACACACTCCACCAATTTGTCTCTCTCTCACACACACACTCCAATTTGTCTGACACACACACACAATCCACCAATCTGTCTCTCTCTCACACACACACTCACACACACACACATATACACACACAAAACACACACTCCACCAATCTGTCTCACACACACTCCACCTCACACACCACACTCACACACACACACACACACACACACACACACACACACACACACACACACCCCGCCAATCTGTCTCTCACACACAACCTCTCTCACTCTCTCTCACACACACACAGACACTCCACCAATCTGTCTCACTCTCACACACACACACACACTCACACACACACACTCCACTAATCTGTCTCTCTCTCTCACACACACACACACTCCGCCAATCTGTCTCTCACACACAACCTCTCTCACTCTCTGTTTCACACACACACACACACACACACACACACACACACACACACTCCACCAATCTGTCTCTCTCTCACACACACACACTCCACCAATCTGTCTCTCTCTCTCACACACACACGCTCTACCAATTTCTCTCTCTCTCTCACACACATACACACTCCACCAATCTGTCTCTCTCTCTCTCACACACACACACTCCACCAATTTCTCTCTCTCTCACTCTCTCTCACACACACAGACACTCCACCAATCTGTCTCTCTCTCTCTCACACACACACTTCACCAATCTGTCTCTCTCTCTCACACACACACACACACTCCCCCAATCTGTCTCTCACACACAACCTCTCTCACTCACACACACACACACACACACACACACACACTCCAACAATCTGTCTCACACACACACACATGCACACACATGAACACTCCACCAATCTGTCTCTCTCTCACACACACAGACACTCCACCAATCTGTCTCTCTCTCTCTCTCTCACACACACACACACACACACACACACACACACTTCCACACACACACACTCCACCACATACACAAACACATATTCCACATCACACAGACCACACACACACACTCCACCAATCTGTCTCTCACACACACACACACACACACACACACACGCGCGCCCACACATAAATACACTCCACCACACACACTCCACCAATCTGCCCCACACACACACGTGCGCGCGCGCACACACTCCACCAATTTGTCTCTCTCTCACACACACACACTCCAATTTGTCTGACACACACACACACACACACAATCCACCAATCTGTGTCTCTCTCTCACACACACACACACGCACATACACACACACAACACACACTCCACCAATCTGTCTCACACACACACACACACTCCACCTCACACACCACACACACACACACACCACGAATCTGTCTCACACACACACACACACACACACACACAAACACCGCCAATCTGTCTCTCACACACAACCTCTCTCACTCTCTCTCACACACACACAGACACTCCACCAATCTGTCTCTCTCTCTCAAACACACACACACACACACACACTCTCCACCAATCTGTCTCTCTCTCACACACACACACACCATCAATCTGTCTCTCTCTCTCTCTCACACACACACACACACACACACACACACACACACACACACACACTCACACTCCCACACACACACACTCCACCACGCACACAAACACATATTCCACATCACACAGACCACACACACACTCCACCAATCTGTCTCACATGGACACACACACACACACACACACACACACACACCCATAAACACACTCCACCACACACACTCCACCAATCTGACCCACACACACGTGCGCGCGCGCACACACTCCACCAATTTGTCTCTCTCTCACACACACACGCTCCAATTTGTCTGACACACACACACACACACACACAATCCACCAATCTGTGTCTCTCTCTCACACACACACACACTCACAACACACACTCCACCAATCTGTCTCTCACACACACACACTCCACCTCACACACCACACTCACACACACACACACACACACCCCACCAATCTGTCTCACACACTCACACACACACACACACCGCCAATCTGTCTCTCACACACAACCTCTCTCACTCTCTCTCTCACACACACAGACACTCCACCAATCTGTCTCTCTCTCACACATACACACACACTCCACCAATCTCTAACTCTCTCTCACACACACACTCCCCCAATCTGTCTCTCACACACAACCTCTCTCACTCACACACACACACACACTCCACCAATCTGTGTCTCTCTCGCACACACACACTCCACCAATCTGTCTCTCTCTCACACACACACACACACACTCCACCAATCTCTCTCTCTAACTCTCTCTCTCACACACACACACACACACACACACACACACACACACACACACACACACACACACCAAATTTTCACACATACCCACACACACACTCCAACAATCTGTCTCTCTCACACACACACACTCCACCACACACGCACACACTCCACCTCACACACAAACACACACTCCACCTCTCACGCACCACACACTCACACACACACACTCCACCACAGGCACTCCACCAATCTGTCCCACATACACACACACATTCCACCAATCAGTCTCTCTCACTCTCACACACACACTCTCCACCAATTTCTCTCTCTCTCACACACACACACACGACCAATTTGTCACACACACACACACACACACACACACACACACACACACTCCAACAATCTGTCTCACACACACACACATGCACACACATGAACACTCCACCAATCTGTCTCTCTCTCACACACACAGACACTCCACCAATCTGTCTCTCTCTCTCTCTCTCTCACACACACACACACACACACACACACACACACTTCCACACACACACACTCCACCACATACACAAACACATATTCCACATCACACAGACCACACACACACACTCCACCAATCTGTCTCACACACACACACACACACACACACACACACACACACGCGCGCGCCCACACATAAATACACTCCACCACACACACTCCACCAATCTGCCCCACACACACACGTGCGCGCGCGCACACACTCCACCAATTTGTCTCTCTCTCACACACACACACTCCAATTTGTCTGACACACACACACACACACAATCCACCAATCTGTGTCTCTCTCTCACACACACACACACGCACATACACACACACAACACACACTCCACCAATCTGTCTCACACACACACACACACTCCACCTCACACACCACACACACACACACACCACGAATCTGTCTCACACACACACACACACACACACACACACACACACACACACACACACACACACACACACACAAACACCGCCAATCTGTCTCTCACACACAACCTCTCTCACTCTCTCTCACACACACACAGACACTCCACCAATCTGTCTCTCTCTCTCTCACACACACACTCCACCAATCTGTCTCTCTCTCTCTCTCACACACACACACTCCACCAATTTCTCTCTCTCTCACTCTCTCTCACACACACACAGACACTCCACCAATCTGTCTCTCTCTCTCACACACACACACTTCACCAATCTGTCTCTCTCTCTCACACACACACACACACTCCACCAATTTCTCTCTCTCTCTCTCTCACTCACACACACACACACACACGCACACACACACTCCACCAATCTGTCTCTCTCTCACACACACACACTCCACCAATCTGTCTCTCTCTCTCACACACACACGCTCCACCAATTTCTCTCTCTCTCTCACACACATACACACTCCACCAATCTGTCTCTCTCTCTCTCACACACACACACTCCACCAATTTCTCTCTCTCACACTCTCTCACACACACAGACACTCCACCAATCTGTCTCTCTCTCTCTCACACACACACTTCACCAATCTGTCTCTCTCTCTCTCACACACA
>NC_081375.1:29274020-29276520 GCF_030684315.1 Stegostoma tigrinum
TCTCTCACACACACACACACAACCCACCAATTGCTCTCTCTCTCTCTCACACACACGCGTGCACACACACACACACACACACACACACACACACACACACACACACACACACTCTCCACCAATCTGTCTCTCTCTCTCAAACACACACACACTCTCCACCAATCTGTCTCTCTCTCTCACACACACACACACACACACCATCAATCTGTCTCTCTCTCACACACACACACACACACTCCACCAATCTGTCTCTCTCTCTCACACACACACACACTCCACCAATTTCTCTCTCTCTCTCTCACACACACACTCCACCAATCCTGCTCCCTCTCACACACACACACTCCACCAATTTCTCTTTCTCTCTCTCACACACACACATACAATCCATCAATTTCTCTCTCTGTCTCACACACACGCGCGCACACACACACGCGCGCACACACACACACACACACTCTCCACCAATCTGTCTCTCTCTCTCAAACACACACACTCTCCACCAATCTGTCTCTCTCTCTCACACACACACACCATCAATCTGTCTCTCTCTCTCACACACACACACACATACACACACACACACACTCCAACACACACACACTCCACCACACACACAAACACATATTCCACATCACACAGACCACACACACACACACTCCACCAATCTGTCTCACACAGACACTCCACCACACACACCCACACATAAACACACTCCACCAATCTGTCCCGCGCACACACACTCCAACAATTTGTCTCTCTCTCACACACACACTCCAATTTGTCTGACACACACACACAATCCACCAATCTGTGTCTCTCTCACACACACACAAACACACACACAAACATATACACACACTCCACCAATCTGTCTCACACACACACACACACACACACACACACACACACCACCAATCTGTCTCACACACTCACACACACACACACACCGCCAATCTGTCTCTCACACACAACCTCTCTCACTCTCTCTCTCACACACACAGACACTCCACCAATCAGTCTCTCTCTCACACATACACACACACTCCACCAATCTCTCTCACTCTCTCTCACACACACACACACACACACACACTCCGCCAATCTGTCTCTCACACACAACCTCTCTCACTGACACGCACACACACACACACACACACACTCCACCAATCTGTCTCTCTTTCTCACACACACACACTCCACCAATTTCTCTCTCTCTCTCTCTCTCACACACACACACACACACAATCCACCAATTTCTCTCTCTCTCTCTCTCTCTCTCTCTCACACACACACACACACACACACACACACACACACACACACACTCCACCAATCTGTCTCTCTCTCTCTCTCACACACACACACACTCCACCAATCTGTCTCCCTCTCACACACACACCCTCCACCAATTTCTCTCTCTCTCTCTCACACACACACACACACAATCCACCAATTTCTCTCTCTCTCTCACACACACGCGTGCACACACACGCGCGCACACACACACTCACACACACACACGCGCACACACACACACACACACACACACACACACACACTCTCTCTCTCCACCAATCTGTCTCTCTCTCTCAAACACACACACACACACTCTCCACCAATCTGTCTCTCTCTCTCATACACACACACACACACCATCAATCTGTCTCTCTCTCACACTTTCACACACACACACACACACACACACACACACACACACACACACACACACAGACACACACACACACACACACACACACACCGCCAATCTGTCTCTCACACACAACCTCTCTCACTCTCTCTCACACACACACAGACACTCGACCAATCTGTCTCACTCTCACACACACACACACTCACACACACACACTCCACTAATCTGTCTCTCTCTCTCTCTCACACACACACACTCTGCCAAACTGTCTCTCACACACAACCTCTCTCACTCTCTCTTTCACACACACACACACACACACACACACTCCACCAATCTGTCTCTCTCTCACACACACACACTCCACCAATCTGTCTCTCTCTCTCACACACACACGCTCCACCAATTTCTCTCTCTCTCTCACACACACACATACACACTCCACCAATCTGTCTCTCTCTCTCTCTCACACACACACACTCCACCAATTTCTCTCTCTCTCACTCTCTCTCACACACACACACACACTCCACCAATCTGTCTCTCTCTCTCACACACACACACACACACACTCCACCAATCTGTCTCCCTCTCACACACACACACTCCACCAATTTCTCTCTCTCTCTCTCACACACACACACACAATCCACCAATTTCTCTCTCTCTCTCACACACACGCGCGCACACACACGCGCGCACACACACACTCGCACACACACACGCGCGCACACACACACACGCGCACACACACACACACACTCTCTCCACCAATCTGTCTCTCTCTCTCAAACACACACACACACACTCTCCACCAATCTGTCTCTCTCTCTCATACGCACACAC